>NW_027510933.1:0-29813 GCF_048772815.1 Callospermophilus lateralis
AGATAGAAGAATTTGGAACACTAAATCCAACATGGTTTGCAGTAGCTCTTTGAAACTTGACAAAAAAAGGAGTTCTCAGTTTTGTCTCTATGGTTTGTTTCCTCTTCAAGTAGCCCTAAGCAGGGACTGTAGAAAAGCACTTTCATTGAAAGGGCTTGCCAAGCTTCCAAGAAATAACGAGTTTCCGAAATACCAGCAAATATTTTCTGACCCATTCTTGATGATACTTGGTGGTAATGATCAGTACACAAATCCCACTTGGCTCACCAAATTTTGTTCTTCTAAGTTGAAGCGTTCGTCTAGAGTAGCAGTATTTATATTTAGGCTCCACTCTGTACTCTTCTATATAGATAGATGAATTTGGAACTCTAAATCCTACATGGTTTGTAGTAGCACTTTGAAACTTTACAAAATAAAGGAGTTCTCTGTTTTGTCTCTATGGTTTGTTTCCTCTTCAAATAGCCCTAAGCAGAGACTGTGGAAAAGCACTTTCATTAAAAGGGTTTGCCAAGCTTGCAAGAAATAACGAGATTCCCAAATACCAGCAAATATTTTTTCACCCAATCTTTATGATACTTGGTGGTAATGATCAGTACACAAATCCCACTTGGCTCACCAAATTTTGTTCTTCTAGGTTGAAGCGTTCGTTTACAGTAGCAGTTTTTATATTTAGGATCCACTCTGTACTCTTCTATATAGATAGATGAATTTGGAACACTAAATCCAACATGGTTTGTAGCAGCTCTTTGAAAGTTGACAAAATAAAGGAGTTCTCAGTTTTGTCTCTATGGTTTGTTTCCTCTTCAAGTATCCCTAGGCACAGTCTGTGGAAAAGCACTTTCATTGAGAGGGGTTGCCAAGCTTCCAAGAAATAACGAGTTTCCGAAATAACAGCAAATATTTTTTCACCCAATCTTGATGAAACGTGGTGGTAATGACAAGTACACAAATCCCACTTGGCTCACCAAATTTTTTTCTTCTAGGTTGAAGCGTTCCTTTACAGTAGAAGTTTTTATTTTTAGGTTTAACTCTGTTCTCTCCTATAAAGATAGATGAATTTGGAACTCTAAATCCAACATGGTTTGTAGTAGCTCTTTAAAACTTGAAAAAATAAAGGAGTTCTCAGTTTTGTCTCTATGGTTTGGTTCCTTTTCAAGTTGCCCTAGGCACAGACTGTTGAGAAGCACTTTCATTGAGAAGGGTAGCCAAGCTTCTAAAATACAACAAGTTTCCAAAATACCAGCAAATATTTTTTCACCCAATCTTGATGAAACGTGGTGGTAATGACAAGTACAGAAATCCCACTTGGCTCACCAAATTTTGTTCTTCTAGTTTGAAGCGTTCGTCTACAGTAGCAGTCTTTATATTTAGGTTTCCCTCTGTTCTCTCCTATATAGATAGAAGAATTTGGAACACTAAATCCAACATGGTTTGCAGTAGCTCTTTGAAACTTGAAAAAATAAATGAGTTCTCAGTTTTGTCTCTATGGTTTGTTTCCTCTTCAAGTAGCCGTAGGCACAGACTGTGGTAAAGCACTTTCATTAAAAGGAGTTGCCAAGCTTCCAAGACATTACGAGTTTCCGAAATACCAGCAAATATTTTTCCACCCAATCTTGATGATACATGGTGGTAATGATCAGTACACAAATCACACTTGGCTCACCAAATTTTGTTTTTCTAGGTTGAAGCGTTCGATACAATAGCAGTTTTTATATTTAGGTTTCACTCTGTTCTCTCCTATATAGATAGATGAATTTGGAACTATAAATCCAACAGAGTTTGCAGTAGCTCTTTGAAACTTGACAAAATAAAGCAGTTCTCAGTTTTGTCTCTATGATTTTTTCCCTCTTCAAGTAGCCCTAGGCACAGTCTGTGGAAAAGCACTTTCATTGAGAGGGGTTAAAAAGCTTCCAAAAAATAACGAGTTTCCGAAATACCAGCAAATATTTTTTCACCCAATCTTGGTGAAACGTGGTGGTAATGACAAGTACACAAATACCACTTGGCTCACCAAATTTTGTTGTTCTAGGTTGAAGCGTTCCTTTACAGGAGAAGTTTTTATTTTTAGGTTTAACTCTGTTCTCTCCTATAAAGATAGATGAATTTGGAAGTCTAAATCCAACATGGTTTGTAGTAGCTCTTTAAAACTTGAAAAAATAAAGGAGTTCTCAGTTTTGTTTCTATGGTTTGGTTCCTTTTCAAGTAGCCCTATGCACAGACTGTGGAGAAGCAATTTCATTGAGAGTGGTTGCCAAGCTTCTAAGAAATAACCAGTTTTTGAAATACCAGCAAATATTTATTTCACCCAATCTTGATGATACTTGGTGGTAATGATCAGTACACAAATCCCACTTGGCTCACCAAATTTTGTTCGTCTAGGTTAAAGCGTTCGTCTACAATTGCAGTTTTTATATTTAGGTTTCACTCTGTTCTCTCCTATATAGATAGATGAATTTGGAACTCTAAATCCAACATGGTTTGCAGTAGCTCTTTGAAATTTGACAAAATAAAGTAGTTCTCAGTTTTGTCTCTATGGTTTGTTTCCTCTTCAAGTAGCCCTAGGCAAGGACTGTTCAAAAGCACTTTCATTGAGAGTGGTTGCCAACCTTCTAAGAAATAACGAGTTTCTGAAATACCAGCAAATATTTTTTCACCCAATCTTGATAATACGTGGTTTTAATGACAAGTACACGAATCCCACTTGGCTCACCAAATTTTGTTCTCCTAGGTTGAAGCGTTCCTTTACAATAGCAGTTTTTATTTTTAGGTTTGACTCTGTTCTCTCCTATATAGATAGATGAATTTGGATCAATAATCCAACATGGTTTGTAGTAGCTCTTTGGAACTTGAAAAAATAAAGGAGTTCTCAGTTTTGTCTCTATGGTTGTTTCCTCTTCAAGTAGCCCTAGGCACAGACTCTGGACAAGCACTTTCTTTGAGAGAGGTAGCCAAGCTTCTATGATACAACGAGTTTCCGAAATAACAGCAAATATTTTTTCACCCAATCTTCATGAAACGTGGTGGTAATGACAAGTACACAAATCCCACTTGGCTCACCAAATTTTGTTCTTCTAGGTTGAAGCGTTCCTTTACAGTAGCAGTTTTTATTTTTAGGTTTCGCTCTGTTCTCTCCTATATAGATAGATGAATTTGGAACTCAAAATCCAACATGGTTTGCAGTAGCTCTTTGAAAATTGACAAAATAAATGAGTTCTCAGTTTTGTCTCTATGGTTTGTGTCCTCTTCAAGTAGCCATAGGCACAGACTGTCGTAAAGCACTTTCATTAAAAGGGGTTGCCAAGCTTCCAAGACATTACGAGTTTCCGAAATACCAGCAAATATTTTTTCACCCAATCTTGATGATACTTGGTGGTAATGATCAGTACACAAATCCCACTTGGCTCACCAAATTGTGTTCTTCTAGGTTGAAGCATTTGATACAATAGCAGTTTTTATATTTGGGTTTCACTCTGTTCTCTCCCATATAGATAGATGAATTTGGAACTCTAAATCCAACAGGGTTTGCAGTAGCTCTTTGAAACTTGACAAAATAAAGCAGTTCTCAGTTTTGCCTCTATGATTTGTTCTCTATTCAAGTAGCCCTAGGCACAGTCTGTGGAAAAGCACTTTCATTGAGAGGGGTTGCCAAGCTTCCAAGAAATAACGAGTTTCCGAAATGCCAGCAAATATTTTTTCACCCAATCTTGATGAAACCAGGTGGTAATGGCAAGTGCACAAATCCCATATGCTCACCAAATTTTGTTGTTCTAGGTTGAAGCGTTCCTTTACAGTAGAAGTTTTTATTTTTAGGTTTAACTCTGTTCTCTCCTATAAAGATAGATGAATTTGGAACTCTAAATCCAACATGGTTTGTAGTAGCTCTTTAAAACTTGAAAAAATAAAGGAGTTCTCAGTTTTGTCTCTATGGTTTGTTTCCTCTTCAAGTAGCCCTAGGGACAGACTGTGGAAAAGCACTTTCATGAAAAGGGGTTGCCAAGCTTTTAAAAAATAACGAGTTTCCGAAATACCAGCAAATATTTTTTCACCCAGTCTTGATGATACTTGGTGGTAATGATCAGTACACATTTCGCACTTGGCTCACCAAGTTTTGTTCTTCTAGGTTGAAGCGTTCGTCTAGAGTAGCAGTTTTTATATTTAGGTTTCACTCTGTTCTCTCCTATATAGATAGATGAATTTGGAACTCTAAATCCAACTTGGTTTGTAGTAGCTCTTTGAAACTTGAAAAAATAAAGGAGTTCTCAGTTTTGTCCCTATGGTTTGGTTCCTCTCAAGTAGCCCTAGGCACAGACTGTGGAAAAGCATATTCATTGAGATTGGTTGCCAAGCTTCTAAGAAATAACGAGTTTCCGAAATACCAGCAAATATTTTTTCACCCAATCTTGATGATACTTCGTGTTAATGATCAGTACACAAATCCCACTTTGCTCACCAAATTTTGTTCTTCTAGGTTGAAGCGTTTCTTTACAGTAGCAGTCTTTATATTTAGGTTTCCCTCTGCTCTCTCCTATATAGATAGAAGAATTTGGAACACTAAATCCAACATGGTTTGCAGTAGCTCTTTGAAACTTGACAAAAAAAGGAGTTCTCAGTTTTGTCTCTATGGTTTGTTTCCTCTTCAAGTAGCCCTAAGCAGGGACTGTAGAAAAGCACTTTCATTGAAAGGGCTTGCCAAGCTTCCAAGAAATAACGAGTTTCCGAAATACCAGCAAATATTTTCTGACCCATTCTTGATGATACTTGGTGGTAATGATCAGTACACAAATCCCACTTGGCTCACCAAATTTTGTTCTTCTAAGTTGAAGCGTTCGTCTAGAGTAGCAGTATTTATATTTAGGCTCCACTCTGTACTCTTCTATATAGATAGATGAATTTGGAACTCTAAATCCTACATGGTTTGTAGTAGCACTTTGAAACTTTACAAAATAAAGGAGTTCTCTGTTTTGTCTCTATGGTTTGTTTCCTCTTCAAATAGCCCTAAGCAGAGACTGTGGAAAAGCACTTTCATTAAAAGGGTTTGCCAAGCTTGCAAGAAATAACGAGATTCCCAAATACCAGCAAATATTTTTTCACCCAATCTTTATGATACTTGGTGGTAATGATCAGTACACAAATCCCACTTGGCTCACCAAATTTTGTTCTTCTAGGTTGAAGCGTTCGTTTACAGTAGCAGTTTTTATATTTAGGATCCACTCTGTACTCTTCTATATAGATAGATGAATTTGGAACACTAAATCCAACATGGTTTGTAGTAGCTCTTTGAAACTTGACAAAATAAAGGAATTCTCAGTTTTGTCTCTATGGTTTGGTTCCTTTTCAAGTAGCCCTAGGCACAGACTGTGGAGAAGCATTTTCATTGAGAGGGGTTGCCAAGCTTCTAAGAAATAACCAGTTTCCGAAATACCAGCAAATATTTTTTCACCCAATCTTGATGATACTTGGTGGTAATGATCAGTACACAAATCCCACTTGGCTCACCAAATTTTGTTCGTCTAGGTTAAAGCGTTCGTCTACAATAGCAGTTTTTATATTTAGGTTTCACTCTGTTTCTCCTATATAGATAGATGAATTTGGAACTCTAAATCCAACATGGTTTGCAGTAGCTCTTTGAAATTTGACTAAATAAAGCAATTCTCAGTTTTGTCTCTATGGTTTGTTTCCTCTTCACGTAGCCCTAGGCAAGGACTGTTCAAAAGCACTTTCATTGAGAGGAGTTGCCAAGCTTCTAAGAAATAATGAGTTTCCGAAATACCAGCAAATATTTTTTCACCCAATCTTGATAATACGTGGTGGTAATGACAAGTACACAAAATCCACTTGGCTCACCAAATTTTGTTCTTCTAGGTTGAAGCGTTCCTTTACAATAGCAGTTTTTATTTTTAGGTTTGACTCTGTTCTCTCCTATATAGATAGATGAATTTGGAACTCTAAATCCAACATGGTTTGTAGTAGCTCTTTGGAACTTGAAAAAATAAAGGAGTTCTCAGTTTTGTCTCTATGGTTGTTTCCTCTTCAAGTAGCCCTAGGCACAGACTCTGGAAAAGCACTTTCTTTGAAAGAGGTAGCCAAGCTTCTATGATACAACGAGTTTCCGAAATACCAGCAAATATTTTTTCACCCAATCTTGATGAAACTTCGTGGTAATGATCAGTACACAAATCCCACTTGGCTCACGAAATTTTGTTCTTCTAGGTTGAAGCGTTCCTTTACAGTAGGAGTTTTTATTTTTAGGTTTTGCTCTGTTCTCACATATATAGATAGATGAATTTGGAACTGAAAATCCAACATGGTTTGCAGTAGCTCTTTGAAACTTGACAAAATAAATGAGTTCTCTGTTTTGTCTCTATGGTTTGTTTCTTCTTCAAGTAGCCGTAGGCACAGACTGTGGTAAAGCACTTTTATTAAAAGGGGTTGCCAAGCTTCCAAGACATTACGAGTTTCCGAAATACCAGCAAATATTTTTTCACCCAATCTTGATGATACATGGTGGTAATGATCAGTACACAAATCACACTTGGCTCACCAAATTTTGTTCTTCTAGGATGAAGCGTTCGATACAATAGCAGTTTTTATATTTAGGTTTCACTCTGTTCTCTCCTATATAGATAGATGAATTTGGAACTATAAATCCAACAGGGTTTACAGTAGCTCTTTGAAACTTGACAAAATAAAGCAGTTCTCAGTTTTGTCTCTATGATTTTTTCCCTCTTCAAGTAGCCCTAGGCACAGTCTGTGGAAAAGCACTTTCATTGAGAGGGGTTGCCAAGCTTCCAAGAAATAACGAGTTTCCGAAATACCAGCAAATATTTTTTCACCCAATCTTGATGAAACGTGGTGGGATTGACAAGTACACAAATCCCACTTGGCTCACCAAATTTTGTTGTTCTAGGTTGAAGCGTTCCTTTAAAGTAGAAGTTTTTATTTTTAGGTTTAACTCTATTCTCTCCTATAAAGATAGATGAATTTGGAACTCTAAATCCAACATGGTTTGTAGTAGCTCTTTAAACTTGAAAAAATAAAGGAGTTCTCAGTTTTGTCTCTATGGTTTGGTTCCTTTTCAAGTAGCAGTAGGCACAGACTGTGGAGAAGCACATTCATTGAGAGGGGTTGCCAAGCTTCTAAGAAATAACCAGTTTTTGAAATACCGGCAAATATTTTTTCACCCAATCTTGATGTTACTTGGTGGTAATTATCAGTACACAAATCCCACTTGGCTCACCAAATTTTGTTCGTCTAGGTTAAAGCGTTCGTCTACAATAGCAATTTTTATATTTAGGTGTCACTCTGTTCTCTCCTATATAGATAGATGAATTTGGAACTCTAAATCCAACATGGTTTGCAGTAGCTCTTTGAAATTTGACAAAATAAAGCAGTTCTCAGTTTTGTCTCTATGGTTTGTTTCCTCTTCAAGTAGCCCTAGGCAAGGACTGTTCAAAAGCACTTTCATTGAGAGGGGTTGCCAAGCTTCTAAGAAATTACGAGTTTCCGAAACACCAGCAAATATTTTTTCACCCAATCTTGATAATACGTGGTGGTAATGACAAGTACACAAATCCCACTTGGCTCACCAAATTTTGTTCTTCTAGGTTGAAGCGTTCCTTTACAATAGCAGTTTTTATTTTTAGGTTTCACTCTGTTCTCTCCTATATAGATAGATGAATTTGGAACTCTAAATCCAACATGGTTTGTAGTAGCTCTTTGGAACTTGAAAAAATTATGGAGTTCTCAGTTTTGTCTCTATGGTTTGTTTCCTCTTCAAGTAGCCCTAGGCACAGACTCTGGAAAAGCACTTTCTTTGAGAGAGGTAGCCAAGCTTCTATGATACAACGAGTTTCCGAAATACCAGCAAATATTTTTTCACCCAATCTTGATGATACTTCGTGGTAATGACCAGTACACAAATCCCACTTGGCTCACCAAATTTTGTTCTTCTAGGTTGAAGCGTTCTTTTACAGTAGCAGTTTTTATTTTTAGGTTTCACTCTGTTCTCTCCTATATAGATAGATTAATTTGGAACTATAAATCCAACAGGGTTTGCAGTAGCTCTTTGAAACTTGACAAAATAAAGCAGTTCTCAGTTTTGTCTCTAAGATTTTTTCCCTCTTCAAGTAGCCCTAGGCACAATCTGTGGAAAAGCACTTTCATTGAGAGGGGTTGCCAAGCTTCCAAGAAATGACGAGTTTCCGAAATAACAGCAAATATTTTTTCACCCAATCTTGATGAAACGTGGTGGTAATGACAAGTACACAAATCCCGCTTGGCTCACCAAATTTTGTTGTTCTATGTTGAAGCGTTCCTTTACACTAGAAGTTTTTATTTTTAGGTTTAACTCTGTTCTCTCCTATAAAGATAGATGAATTTGGAACTCTAAATCCAACATGGTTTGTACTAGCTCTTTAAAACTTGAAAAAATAAAGGAGTTCTCAGTTTTGTCTCTATGGTTTGTTTCCTCTTCAAGTAGCCCTAGGGACAGACTGTGGAAAAGCACTTTCATGGAAAGGGGTTGCCAAGCTTTTAAGAAATAATGAGTTTCCGAAATTCCAGCAAATATTTTTTCACCCAATCTTGATGATACTTGGTGGTAATGATCAGTACACATTTCGCACTTGGCTCACCAAGTTTTGTTCTTCTAGGTTGAAGCGTTCGTCTACAGTAGCAGTTTTTATATTTAGGTTTCACTCTGTTCTCTCCTATATAGATAGATGAATTTGGAAATCTAAATGCAACATGGTTTGTAGTAGCTCTTTGAAACTTGACAAAATAAAGGAGTTCTCAGTTTTGTCTCTATGGTTTGGTTCCTCTTCAAATAGCCCTAGGCATAGAATGTGGAAAAGCTCTTTCATTGAGATTGGTTGCCAAGCTTTTAAGAAATAACCAGTTTCCGAAATACCAGCAAATATTTTTTCACCCAATCTTGATGATACTTGGTGGTAATGACAAGAACACAAAACCCACTTGGCTCACGAAATTTTGATCTTCTAGGTTGAAGCGTTCGTCTAGAGTAGCAGTTTATATATTTAGGTTCCACTCTGTACTCTTCTATATAGATAGATGAATTTGGAACTCTAAATCCAACATGGTTTGTAGTAGCTCCTTGAAACTTTACAAAATAAAGGAGTTCTCAGTTTTGTCTCTATGGTTTGTTTCCTCTTCAAGTAGCCCTAAGCAGAGACTGTGGAAAAGCACTTTCATTAAAAGGGGTTGCCAAGCTTGCAAGAAATGACGAGTTTCCGAAATACCAGCAAATATTTTTTCACCCAATATTGATGATACTTGGTGGTAATGATCAGTACACAAATCCCACTTGGCTCACCAAATTTTGTTCTTCTAGTTTGAAGCGTTCATTTACAGTATCAGTTTTTATATTTAGGTTCCACTCTGTACACTTCTATATAGATAGATTAATTTGGAACTCTAAATCCAACATGGTTTGTAGTAGCTCTTTGAAACTTTACAAAATAAAGGAGTTCTCAGTTTTGTCTCTATGGTTTGTTTCCTCTTGAAGTAGCCCTAAGCAGAGACTGTGGAAAAGCACTTTCATTAAAAGGGGTTGCCAAGCTTGCAAGAAATAACGAGTTTCCGAAATACCAGCAAATATTTTTTCACCCAATCTTGATGATACTTGGTGGTAATGATCAGTACACAAATCCCCCTTGGCTCACCAAATTTGTTCTTCTAGGTTGAAGCGTTCATTTACAGTAGCAGTTTTTATATTTAGGTTCCACTCTGTACTCTTCTATATAGATAGATGAATTTGGAACACTAAATCCAACATGGTTTGTAGTAGCTCTTTGAAACTTGACAAAAAAAGGACTTCTCAGTTTTGTCTCTATGGTTTGTTTCCTCTTCAAGTAGCCCTAAGCAGAGACTGTGGAAAAGCACTTTCATTGAAAGGGGTTGCCAAGCTTCCAAGAAATAACGAGTTTCCAAAATACCAGCAAATATTTTTTGACCCAATCTTGATGATAAGTGGGGGTAACGACAAGTACACAAATCCCACGTGGCTCACCAAATTTTGTTCTTCTAGGTTGAAGCGTTCGTTTACAGTAGCAGTTTTTGTATTTAGGTTTCCCTCTGTTCTCTCCTATATAGATAGATGAATTTGGATCAAAAATCCAACATGGTTTGTAGTAGCTCTTTGAAACTTGACAAAATAAATTTGTTCTCAGGTTTGTCTCTATGGTGTGGTTCCTGTGAAGTAGCCCTAGGCACAAACTGTGGAAAAGCACTTTCATTGAAAGGCTTTGCCAAGCTTCCAAGAAATAACGAGTTTCCGAACTACCAGCAAATATTTTTTCACCCAATCTTGATGATATTGGTGGTAATGATCAGTACACAAATCCCACTTGGCTCCCCAAACTTTGTACTTCTAGTTTGAAGCATTCGTCTACAATAGCAGTTTTTATATTTAGGTTTCACTTTGTTCTCTCCTATATAGATAGATGAATTTGGAACTCTAAATCCAACATGGTTTTCAGTAGCTCTTTGAAATTTTACAAAATAGGAGTTCTCAGTTTTCTCTCTATGGTTTGTTTCCTCTTCAAGTAGCCCTAAGCAGAGACTGTGGAAAAGCACTTTCATTGAAAGGGCTTGCCAAGCTTCCAAGGAATTACGAGTTTCAGAATTACCAGCAAATATTTTTTCACCCAATCTTGATAATACGTGGTGGTAATGACAAGTACACAAAACCCACTTGGCTCACCAAATTTTGTTCTTCTAGGTTGAAGCGTTCTTTTACAGTAGCAGTTTTTATTTTTAAGTTTCCCTCTGTTATATCTTATATAGATAGATGAATTTGGAACTTTAATTCCAACATGGTTTGTAGTAGCTCTTTGGAACGTGAAAAAATAAAGGAGTTCTCCGTTTTGTCTCTATGGTTTGTTTCCTCTTCAAGTACCCCTAGGCACAGACTGTGGAAAAGCACTTTCATTGAGACGCTTAGCGAAGCTTCTAAGATACAACAAGTTTCCGAAATACCAGCAAATATTTTCTCACCCAATCTTGATGATACTTCGTGGTAATGAACAGTACACAAATCCACATCCCTCACCAAATTTTGTTCTTCTAGGTTGAATAGTTCGTCTACAGTAGCAGTTTTTATATTTAGGTTTTCCTCTGTTCTCTCCTATATAGATAGATGAATTTGGAACTCAAAATCCAACATGGTTTGCAGTAGCTCTTTGAAAGTTGACAAAATAAATGAGTTCTCAGTTTTGTCTCTATGGTTTGTTTCCTCTTCAAGTAGCCCTAGGCACAGACTGTGGTAAAGCACTTTCATTAAAAGGGGTTGCCAAGCTTCCATGAAATTACGAGTTTTCGAAATACCAGCAAATATTTTTTCACCCAATCTTCATGATACTTGGTGGTAATGAACAGTACACAAATCCCACTTGGCTCACCAAATTTTGTTCTTCTAAGTTGAAGCGTTCGAAACAATAGCAGTTTTTATATTTAGGTTTCACTCTGTTCTCTCCTATATAGATAGATGAATTTGGAAATCTTAATCCAACAGGGTTTGCAGTAGCACTTTGAAACTTGACAAAATAAAGCAGTTCTCAGTTTTGTCTGTATGATTTGTTCCCTCTTCAAGTAGCCCTAGGCACAGTCTTTGGAAAAGCACTTTCATTGAGAGGGGTTGCCAAGCTTCTAAGAAATAACGAGATTCCGAAATACCAGCCAATATTTTTTCACCCAATCTTGATGAAACGTGGTGGTAATGACAAGTACACAAATCCCACTTGGCTCACCAAATTTTGTACTTCTAGGTTGAAGCGTTCGTCTACAATAGCAGTTTTTATATTTAGGTTTCACTGTGTTCTCTCCTATATAGATAGATGAATTTGAAACTGTAATTCCAACATAGTTTGCAGTAGCTCTTTGAAACTTGACAACATAAAGCAGTTCTCAGTTTTGTCTCTATGGTTTGTTTCCTCTTCAAGTAGCCCTCGGCACAGACTGTGGAAAAGCACTTTCATTGAGAGGGGTTGCCAAGCTTCTAAGAAAGAACGAGTTTCCAAAATACCAGCAAATATTTTTTCACCCAAATTTGATGATACTTGGTGGTAATGATCAGTACACAAATCCAACTTGGCTCCCCAAATTTTGTTCTTTTAGGTTGAAGCGTTCTTTTACAGTAGCAGTTTTTATTTTTAGGTTTCACTCTGTTCTCTCCTATATAGATAGATGAATTTGGAACTAAAAATCCAACATGGTTTGCAGTAGAACTTTGAAACTGACAAAATGAAGGAGATCTCAGTTTTGTCTCTATGGTTTGTTTCCTCTTCAAGTAGCCCTAGGCCCAGACTGTGGAAAAGCACTTTCATTGAGAGGGGTTGCCAAGCTTCAAAGAAATAACGAGTTTCCAAAACAACAGCAAATATTTTTTTCACACAATCTTGATGATACTTGGTGGTAATGATCAGTACAAAAATCCCACAAGGATCAGCAAATTTTGTTCTTCTTGGTTGAAGCGTTCGTCTACAGTACCGGTTGTTTTATTTAGGCTTCCCTCTGTTCTCTCCAATATAGATAGATGAATTTGGAACTCTAATTCCAACATGGTTTGTATTAGCAATTTGAAAATTGACAAAAAAAAGGAGTTCTCAGTTTTTTCTCTATGGTTCATTTCCTCTTCAAGTAGCCCTAAGCAGAGACTGTGGAAAAGAAATTACATTGAAAGGGGTTGCCAAGCTTACAAGAAATTACGTGTTTCCGAAATACCAGCAAATATTTTTTCCCACAATCTTGATGATACTTGGTGGTAATGATCAGTACACAAATCCCACTTGGCTCACAATTTTGTTCTTCTAGGTTGAAACGTTTGTCTACAGTAGCAGTTTTTATATTTAGGTTTCCCTCTGTTCTCTCCTATATAGTGAGATGAATTTGGAACTCTAAATCCAACATGGTTTGTAGTAGCTCTTGAAACTTGAAAAAATAAAGGAGTTCTCAGTTTTTTCTGTATGGTTTGTTTCCTCTTCAAGTAGCCCTAGGCACAGACTGTGCAAAAGCACTTTCATTGAGAGGGGTTGCGAAGCTTTTAAGAAATAACGAGTTTACGAAATACCAGCAAATATTTTTTTACCCAATCGTGATGATACTTGGTAGTAATGATCGGTACACAAATCCCACTTGACTCACCAAATTTTGTTCTTCTAGTATGAAGCGTTCGTTTACAGCAGCAGTTTTTATATTTAGGTTTTCCTCTGTTCTCTCCTATATAGATAGATGAATTTGGAACTCTAAATCCAACATTTTTGTAGTAGATCTTTGAAACTTGAAAAAAATAAAGGAGTTTTCAGTTTTCTCTCTCTGGTTTGTTTGCTCTTCAAGTAGCGCTAGGCACAGACTGAGGAAAAGCACTTTCATTGAGAGGGGTTGCCAAGCTTCTAAGAAATAACGAGTTTCTGAAATACCAGCAAATATTTTTTTACCCTAATCTTGATGATACTTGGTGGTAATGATCACTACACAAATATCACAAGGCTCACCAAATTTTGGTTCTTCTAGGTTGAAGCGTTCGTCTACAGCAGCAGTTTTTATATTTAGGTTTCCCTCTGTTCTCTCCTATATAGATAGATGAATTTGAAACTCTAAATCCAACATTTTTGTAGTAGCTCTTTGAAACTTGACAAAAAAGAAGTTCTCGTTTTGTCTCTATGGTTTGTTTCCTCTTCAAATAGCCCTAGGCACAGACTGTGTAAAAGCACTTTAATTGAAAGGGGTTGCCAAGGTTTTAAGAAATAACGAGGTTCAGAAATACAAGCAAATATTTTTTACTCAATCTTGATGATACTTTGTGGTAATGATCAGTACACAAATCCCACTCGGCTCCCCACGTTTTGTTCTTCTAGGTTGAAGCGTTCGTCTAGAGTAGCAGTTTTTATTTTTAGGGTTCACTCTGTTCTCTCCTATATAGATAGATGAATTTGGAACACTAAATCCAACATGGTTTGTAGTAGCTCTTTGAAACTTGACAAAATAAAGGAGTTCTCTGTTTTGTCTCTATGGTTTGGTTCCTCTTCAAGTAGCACTAAGCAGAGACTGTGGAAAAGCACTTTCATTGAAAGGGCTTGCGAAACTTCCAAGAAATAACGAGTTTCCGAAATACCAGCAAATATTTTCTGACCCAATCTTGATGATACTTGGTGGTAATGATCAGTACACAAATCCCACTTGGCTCACCAAATTTTGTTCTTCTAGGTTGACGCGTTCCTTTACAGTAGCAGTTTTTATTTTTAGGTTTCGCTCTGTTCTCTCCTATATAGATAGATGAATTTGGAACTCAAAATCCAACATGGTTTGCAGTAGCTCTTTGAAACTTGACAAAATAAATGAGTTCTCAGTTTGGTCTCTATGGTTTGTTTCCTCTTCAAGTAGCCCTAGGCACAGACTGTGGTAAAGCACTTTCATTAAAAGGGGTTGCCAAGCTTCCATGAAATTACGAGTTTTCGAAATACCAGCAAATATTTTTTCACCCAATCTTGATGATACTTGGTGGTAATGAACAGTACACAAATCCCAATTGGCTCACCAAATTTTGTTCTTCTAGGTTGAAGCATTCGTCTAGAGCAGCAGTTTTTATATTTAGGTTTCACTCTGTTCTCTCCTATATAGATAGATGAAATAGAACTCTAAATCCAACATAGTTTGTAGTAGTTCTTTGAAACTTGAAAAAAAATGTGTTCTCAGCTTTGTCTCTATGGTTTGTTTCTTCTTCAAGTAGCCTTATTCACAGACTGTGGAAAAGCACTTTCATTGAGGAACTTGCCAAGTTTCTAAGAAATAACGAGTTTCCGAAATACCAGCAAATATTTTTTCACCCAATCTTGATTATACTTGGTGGTAATGATCAGGAAACAAATCCACTTGGCTCACCAAATTTTGTTCTTCTAGGTTGAAGCGTTCGTCTACAGTAGCAGTTTTTATATTTAGGTTTCCCTCTGTTCTCTCCTATATAGATAGAAAAATTTGGATCACTAAATCCAACATGGTTTGCAGTAGGTCTTTGAAACTTGACAAAAAAAATTAGTTCTCAGTTTTGTCTCTATGGTTTGTTTCCTCTTCAAGTAGCCCTAAGCAGAGACTCTGGAAAAGCACTTTCATTGAAAGGGCTTGCGAAACTTCCAAGAAATAACGAGTTTCCGAAATACCAGCAAATATTTTCTGACCCAATCTTGATGATACTTGGTGGTAATGATCAGTACACAAATCACACTTGGCTCACCAAATTTTGTTCTTCTAGGTTGACGCGTTCCTTTACAGTAGCAGTTTTTATTTTTAGGTTTCGCTCTGTTCTCTCCTATATAGATAGATGAATTTGGAACTCAAAATCCAACATGGTTTGCAGTAGCTCTTTGAAACTTGACAAAATAAATGAGTTCTCAGTTTGGTCTCTATGGTTTGTTTCCTCTTCAAGTAGCTCTAGGCACAGACTGTGGTAAAGCACTTTCATTAAAAGGGGTTACCAAGCTTCCATGAAATTACGAGTTTTCGAAATACCAGCAAATATTTTTTCACCCAATCTTGATGATACTTGGTGGTAATGAACAGTGCACAAATCCCAATTGGCTCACCAAATTTTGTTCTTCTAGGTTGAAGCATTCGTCTAGAGCAGCAGTTTTTATATTTAGGTTTCACTCTGTTCTCTCCTATATAGATAGATGAATTTAGAACTCTAAATCCAACATGGTTTGTAGTAGTTCTTTGAAACTTGACAAAAAAATGTGTTCTCAGCTTTGTCTCTATGGTTTGTTTCCTCTTCAAGTAGCCTTATTCACAGACTGTGGAAAAGCACTTTCATTGAGGAACTTGCCAAGTTTCTAAGAAATAACGAGTTTCCGAAATACCAGCAAATATTTTTTCACCCAAACTTGATTATACTTGGTGGTAATGATCAGTACACAAGTCCCACTTGGCTCACCAAATTGTGTTCTTCTAGGTTGGAGCGTTCGTCTACAGTAGCATTTTTTATATGTAGGTTTCACTCTGTTCTCTCCTATATAGATACATGAATTTGGATCAATAATCCAACATGGTTTGCACTAGCTCTTTGAAACTTAACAAAATAAATGAGTTCTCAGTTTTCCCTCTATGGTGTGGTTCCTCTTCAAGTAGCCCTAGGCACAGACTGTGGAAAAGCACTTTCATTGAGAGGGGTTGCCCAGCTTCTAAGAAAGAACGAGTTTTCGAAATAAAAGCAAATATTTTTTCACCGAGTCTTGATGATACTTGGGGGTAATGATCAGTGCACAAATCCCACTTGGATCACCAAATTTTGTTCTTCTAGGTTGAAGCGTTTGTCTACAATAGCAGTTTTTATATTAATTTTTCACTCTGTTCTCTCCTATATAGATAGATGAATTTGGAACTCTAAATCCAACATGGTTTGCAGTAGCTCTTTGATACTTGACAAAATTAAGCAGTTCTCAGTTTTGTCTCTAAGGTTTGTTTCCTCTTCAAGTAGCATTAGGCAAGGACTGTGGAAAAGCACTTTCATTGGGAGGGGTTGCCAAGCTTCTAAAAAATAACGAGTTTTCGAAATACCAGCAAATATATTTTCACCCAATCTTCATGATACCTGGTGGTAATGACAAGTACACAAAGCCAACTTGGCTCACCAAATTTTGTTCTTCTAGGTTGAAGCGATCCTTTACAAGAGCAGTTTTTAATGTTAGGTTTCACTCTTTTCTCTCCTATATAGATAGATGAATTTGGAACACTAAATCCAACATGGTTTGTAGTAGCTTTTTGAAACTTGACAAATTAAAAGAGTTCTCAGTTTTGTCTCTATGGTTTGTTTCCTCTTCAAGTAGCCATAGGGAAAGACTGTGGAAAAGCACTTTCATTGAGAGAGGTAGCCAAGCTTCCAAGAAAGAACGAGTTTCCGAAATAACAGCAAATATGTTTTCTCCCAGTCTTCATGATACGTGGTGGTAATGACAAGTACACAAATCCCACTTAGCTCACCAAATTTTGTTCTTCTAGGTTGAAGCGTTCCTTCACAGTAGCAGTTTTTGTATTTAGGTCCCTCTGTTCTCTCCTATATAGATAGATGAATTAGGAACTCTTAATCCAACATGGTTTGTAGTAGCACTTTGAAAATTGACAAAAAAAAAAGAAGTTCTCTGTTTTTTCTCTATGGTTTGTTTCCTCTTCAAGTAGCCCTAAGCAGAGACTGTGGAAAAGCACTTTCATTGAAAGGGGTTGCCAAGCTTCCAAGAAATTACGAGTTTCCGAAATACCAGCAAATACTTTTTCACCCAATCTTGATGATACGTGGTGGTAATGACAAGTACACAAATCCCATTTGGCTCGCCAATTTTTGTTCTTCTAGGTTGAACCGTTCCTTTACAGTAGCAGTTTATATTTTTAGGTTACACTCTGTTGTCTCCTATATAGATAGATGAATTTTTAACACTAAATCCAACATGGTTTGTAGTACATCTTCGAAAATTGAAAAAATAAAGGTGTTCTCAATTTTGTCTCTTTGGTTTGTTTCCTCTTCAAGTAGCCCTAGGCACAGACGGTGGAAAAGCACTTTCATTGAGAGGGATTGCCAAGCTTCTAAGGAATAACGAGTTTCCGAAATACCAGCAAATATTTTTTCACCCAATCTTGATGATACATGGTGGTAATGACAAGTACACAAGTCCCACTTGGCTCACCAAATTTTGTTCTTCTAGGATGAAGCGTTCCTTTACAGTAGCAGTTTTCATTTTTAGGTTTCACTCTGTTCTCTCCTATATAGATAGGTGAATTTGGAACTTTAAATCCAACATGTTTTGTAGTAGCTCTTTGAAACTTGAAAAAATAAAGGAGTTCTCAGTTTTGTCTCTATGGTTTGTTTCCTCTTCAAGTAGACCTAAGCACAGACTGTAGAAAAGCACTTTAATTGAGAGGGGTTGGCAAGCTTTTAAGAAATAACTAGTTTCCAAAATACCAGCAAATATTTTTTTTACCAAATCTTGGTGATACTTGGTGGTAATGATCAGTCCACAAATCCCACTTGGCTCACCAAATTTTGTTCTTCTAGTTAGAAGTGTTCGTTTACAGCAGCAGTTTTTATATTTAGGTTTCCCTCTGTTCTCTTTTATATAGATAGATGAACTTGGAACTCTAAATCCAACATTTTGTAGTAGTTTTTTGAAAGTTGACAAACTAAAGGAGTTCTCAGGTTTGTCTCTATGACTTCTTTCCTCTTCAAGTAGCCCTAGGCACAGACTGTGGAAAGGCACTTTGATTGAGAGGGGTTGCCAAGCTTCTAAGAAATAACGAGTTTCTGAAATACCAGCAAATATTTTTTCACCCAATCTTGATGATACTTGGTGATAATGATCAGTACACAAATCCCACTTGGCTCACCAAATTTTGTTCTTCTAGGTTGAAGCATTCGTCTAGAGCAGCAGTTTTTATATTTAGGTTTCCCTGTGTTCTCTCCTATATAGATAGATGAATTTAGAACTCTAAATCCAACATGGTTTGTAGTAGTTCTTTGAAACTTGACAAAAAAATGAGTTCTCAGCTTTGTCTCTATGGTTTGTTTCCTCTTCAAGAGGCCTATTCACAGAATGTGGAAAAGCACTTTCATTGAGGAACTTGCCAAGCTCCTAAGAAATAACGATTTTCCGAAATACCAGCAAATATTTTTTCACCCAATCTTGATTATACGTGCTGGTAATGATCAGTACACAAGTCCCACTTGGCTCACCAAATTGTGTTCTTCTAGGTTGAAGCGTTCGTCTACAGTAGCATTTTTTATATGTAGGTTTCACTTTGTTCTCTCCTATATAGATAGATGAATTTGGAACTCTAAATCCAACATGTTTTGTAGTAGCTCCTTGAAACTTGAAAAAATAAAGGTATTCTCAGTTTTGTCTCTATGGTTTGTTTCCTGTTCAAGTAGCCCTATTCACAGACTGTGGAAAAGCACTTTCATTGAGAGGGGTTGGCAAGCTTTTAAGAAATAACGAGTTTCTGAAATAGCAGCAAATATTTTTTCCCACAATTTTGATGATACATGGTGGTAACGATCAGTACAGAAATCCCACTTGGCTCACAATTTTGTTCTACTAGGTTGAAGCGTTCGTCTACAGTAGCAGTTTTTATATTTAGGTTTCCCTCTGTTCTCTCCTATATAGATAGATGAATTTGGAACTCTAAATCCAACATTTTTGTAGTAGTTTTTTGAAAGTTGACAAAATAAAGGAGTTCTCAGGTTTGTCTCTATGACTTCTTTCCTCTTCAAGTAGCCCTAGGCACAGACTGTGGAAAGGCACTTTCATTGAGAGGGGTTGCCAAGCTTCTAAGAAATAACGAGTTTCTGAAATACCAGCAAATATTTTTTCACCCAATCTTGATGATACTTGGTGGTAATGATCAGTACACAAATCCCACTTGGCTCACCAAATTTTGTTCTTCTAGGTTGAAGCATTCGTCTAGAGCAGCAGTTTTTATATTTAGGTTTCCCTGTGTTCTCTCCTATATAGATAGATGAATTTAGAACTCTAAATCCAACATGGTTTGTAGTAGTTCTTTGAAACTTGACAAAAAAATGAGTTCTCAGCTTTGTCTTTATGGTTTGTTTCCTCTTCATGTAGCCCTATTCACAGACTGTGGAAAAGCACTTTCATTGAGGAACTTGCCAAGCTCCTAAGAAATAACGATTTTCCGAAATACCAGCAAATATTTTTTCACCCAATCTTGATTATACGTGCTGGTAATGATCAGTTCACAAGTCCCACTTGGCTCACCAAATTGTGTTCTTCTAGGTTGAAGCGTTCGTCTACAGTAGCATTTTTTATATGTAGGTTTCACTTTGTTCTCTCCTATATAGATAGATGAATTTGGAACACTAAATCCAACATGGTTTGTAGTAGCACTTTGAAAATTCACAAAAAACAAGAAGTTCTCTGTTTTTTCTCTATGGTTTGTTTCCTCTTCATGTAGCCCTAAGCAGAGACTGTGGAAAAGCACTTTCATTGAAAGGGGTTGCCAAGCTTCCAAGAAATTACGAGTTTCCGAAATACCAGCAAATATTTTTTCACCCAATCTTGATGATACGTGGTGGTAATGACAAGTACACAAATCACATTTGGCTCGCCAATTTTTGTTCTTCTAGGTTGAACCGTTCCTTTACAGTAGCAGTTTATATTTTTAGGTTACACTCTGTTGTCTCCTATATAGATAGATGAATTTTTAACACTAAATCCAACATGGTTTGTAGTACCTCTTCGAAAATTGAAAAAATAAAGGAGTTCTCAATTTTGTCTCTATGGTTTGTTTCCTCTTCAAGTAGCCCTATTCACAGACTGTGGAAAAGCACTTTCATTGAGGAAGTTGCAAGTTTCTAAGAAATAACGAGTTTCCGAAATACCAGCAAATATTTTTTCACCCAATCTTGATGATACTTGGTGGTAATGATCAGTACACAAATCCCACTTGGCTCACAAAATTGTGTTCTTCTAGGTTGAAGCGTTCGTCTACAGTAGCATTTTTTATATTTAGGTTTCACTCTGTTCTCTCCTATATAGATAGATGGATTTGGAACTTTAGATCCAACATGGTTTGTAGTAGCTCTTTGAAACTTGAAAAAATAAAGGTGTTCTCAATTTTATCTCTATGGTTTGTTTCCTCTTCAAGTAGACCTAGGCACAGACGGTGGAAAAGCACTTTCATTGAGAGGGATTGCCAAGCTTCTAAGGAATAACGAGTTTCCGAAATACCAGCAAATATTTTTTCACCCAATCTTGATGATACATGGTGGTAATGACAAGTACACAAGTCCCACTTGGCTCACCAAATTTTGTTCTTCTAGGATGAAGCGTTCCTTTACAGTAGCAGTTTTCATTTATAGGTTTCACTCTGTTCTCTCCTATATAGATAGGTGAATTTGGAACTTTAAATCCAACATGTTTTGTAGTAGCTCTTTGAAACTTGAAAAAATAAAGGAGTTCTCAGTTTTGTCTCTATGGTTTGTTTCCTCTTCAAGTAGACCTAAGCACAGACTGTGGAAAAGCACTTTAATTGAGAGGGGTTGGCAAGCTTTTAAGAAATAACTAGCTTCCAAAATACCAGCAAATATTTTTTTACCAAATCTTGGTGATACTTGGTGGTAATGATCAGTCCACAAATCCCACTTGGCTCACCAAATTTTGTTCTTCTAGTTAGAAGCGTTCGTTTACAGCAGCAGTTTTTATATTTAGGTTTCCCTCTGTTCTCTCCTATATAGATAGATGAATTTGGAACTCTAAATCCAACATTTTTGTAGTAGTTTTTTGAAAGTTGACAAAATAAAGGAGTTCTCAGGTTTGTCTCTATGACTTCTTTCCTCTTCAAGTAGCCCTAGGCACAGACTGTGGAAAGGCACTTTCATTGAGAGGGGTTGCCAAGCTTCTAAGAAATAACGAGTTTCTGAAATACCAGCAAATATCTTTTCACCCAATCTTGATGATACTTGGTGGTAATGATCAGTACACAAATCCCACTTGGCTCACCAAATTTTGTTCTTCTAGGTTGAAGCATTCGTCTAGAGCAGCAGTTTTTATATTTAGGTTTCCCTGTGTTCTCTCCTATATAGATAGATGAATTTAGAACTCTAAATCCAACATGGTTTGTAGTAGTTCTTTGAAACTTGACAAAAAAATGAGTTCTCAGCTTTGTCTCTATGGTTTGTTTCCTCTTCAAGTAGCCCTATTCACAGACTGTGGAAAAGCACTTTCATTGAGGAACTTGCCAAGCTCCTAAGAAATAAAGATTTTCCGAAATACCAGCAAATATTTTTTCACCCAATCTTGATTATACGTGCTGGTAATGATAAGTACACAAGTCCCACTTGGCTCACCAAATTGTGTTCTTCTAGGTTGAAGCGTTCGTCTACAGTAGCATTTTTTATATGTAGGTTTCACTTTGTTCTCTCCTATATAGATAGATGAATTTAGAACTCTAAATCCAACATGGTTTGTAGTAGCTCCTTGAAACTTGAAAAAATAAAGGTATTCTCAGTTTTGTCTCTATGGTTTGTTTCCTGTTCAAGTAGCCCTATTCACAGACTGTGGAAAAGCACTTTCATTGAGAGGGGTTGGCAAGCTTTTAAGAAATAACGAGTTTCCGAAATACCAGCAAATATTTTTTCCCACAATTTTGATGATACATGGTGGTAATGATCAGTACACAAATCCCACTTGGCTCACAATTTTGTTCTACTAGGATGAAGCGTTCGTCTACAGTAGCAGTTTTTATATTTAGGTTTCCCTCTGTTCTCTCCTATATAGATAGATGAATTTGGAACTCTAAATCCAACATGGTTTGTAATAGCTCTTTGAAACTTGAAAAAATAAAGGAGTTCTCAGTTTTATCTCTATGGTTTGTTTCCTCTTCAAGTAGCCCTAGGCACAGACTGTGGAAAAGCACTTTCATTGAGAGGGGTTGCCAAGCTTTTAAGAAATAACGAGTTTACAAAATACCAGCAAATATTTTTTACCGAATCTTGATGATACTTGGTGGTAAAGATCAGTCGACAAATCCCACTTGGCTCACCAAATTTTGTTCTAGGGTGAAGCTTTGGTTTACAGCAGCAGTTTTTATATTTAGGTTTTCGTCTGATCTCTCCTATATAGATAGATGAATTTGAAACTCTAAATTCAACATTTTTGTAGTAGCTCTTTGAAACTTGACAAAATAAAGGAGTTCTCAGTTTTGTCTCTATGGTTTGTTTCCTCTTCAAGTAGCCCTACGCACATACTGTGGAAAAGCACTTTCATTGAGAGGGGTTGCCAAGCTTCCTAGAAATAACGAGTTTCTGAAATACCAGCAAATATTTTTTTACTCAATCTTGATGATACTTGGTGGTAATGATCAGTTCACAAATATCACAAGGCTCACCAAATTTTGTTCTTCTAGGTTGCAGCGTTCGTCTACAGCAGCAGTTTTTATATTTAGGTTACCCTCTGTTCTCTCCTATATAGATAGATGATTTTGGAACTCTAAATCCAACATGGTTTGTAGTAGCTCTTTGAAACTTGACAAAAAATAAGTTCTCAGTTTTTTCTGTATGGTTTGTTTCCTCTTCAAGTAGCCCTAGGCACAGACTGTGGAAAAGCACTTTCATTGAGAGGGGTTGCCAAGCTTTTAAGAAATAACGAGTTTCCGAAATACCAGCAAATATTTTCTCCCCCAATCTTGATTATACGTGGTGGTAATGATCAGTACACAAATCCCACTTGGTTCACGAAATTGTGTTCTTCTAGGTTGAAGCGTTCGTCTACAGTAGCAGTTTTTATATTTTGGTTTCACTCTGTTCTCTATTATATAGATAGATGAATTTGGAACTCTAAATCCAACATGGTTTGCAGTAGCTCTTTGAATCTTGGACAAAATAAAGCAGTTCTCAGTTCCGTCTCTATGGTTTGTTTCCTCTTAAAGTAGCCCTAGGCACAGACTGTGGAAAAGCACTTTCATTGAGAGGGGTTGCCAAGCTTCTAAGAAATAACGAGTTTCCAAAATACCAGCAAATATTTCCTCACCCAATCTTGATGATACGTGGTGGTATTGACAAGTACAAAAATCCCACTTGGCTCACCAAATTTTGTTCTTCTAGGTTTAAGGGTTCGTCTACAGCAGCAGTTTTTATATTTAGGTTTCCCTCTGTTCTCTCCTACATAGATAGATGAATTTGGAACTCTAAATCCAACACGGTTTGTAGTAGCTCTTTTAAACTTTACAAAAAAAAGGAGTTCTCAGTTTTGTCTCTATGCTTTGTTTCCTCTTCAAGTAGGCCTAAGCAGAGAGTGTGGAGAAGCACTTTCATTGAAATGGGTTGCCAAGCTTCTAAGAAAGAACGAGTTTCTGAAATACCAGCAAATATTTTTTCAATCAATCTTGATGATACTTGGTGGCAATGATCAGTACACAAATCCCACTTGGCTCACCAAATTTTATTCTTCTTGATTGAAGCGTTCATCTACAGTAGCAGATTTTATATTTAGGTTTCCCTCTGTTCTCTCCTATATAGAGAGATGAATTTGGAACTCTAAATCCAACATGATTTGTAGTAGCCTCTTGTAACTTGAAAAAATAAAGGTATTCTCAGTTTTTTCTCTATGGTTTGTTTCCTCTTCAAGTAGCCCTAGGCACAGACCGTGGAAAAGCACTTTCATTGAGAGGGGTTGGCAAGCTTTTAAGAAATAACGAGTTTCCGAAATACCAGCAAATATTTTTTCCCACCATCTTGATTATACTTGGTGGTAATGATCAGTACACAAATCCCACTTGGCTCACAAAATTTGTTCTTCTAGGTTGAAGCTTTCGTCTACAGTAGCAGTTTTTATATTTAGGTTTCACACTTTTCTCTCCTATATAGATAGATGAATTTGGAACTCTAAATCCAACATGGTTTGTAGTAGCTCTTTGAAACTTGAAAAAATAAAGGAGTTCTCAGTTTTTTCTCTATGGTTTGTTTCCTCTTCAAGTAGATCTAGGCAAAGACTGTGGAAAAGCACTGTCATTGAAAGGCGTTGCCAATCTTCCAACAAATAACGATTTCTGAAATACCAGCAAATATTTTTTCACCCAATCTTGATGATACTTGGTAGTAATGATCGGTACACAAATCCCACTTGACACACCAAATTTTGTTCTTCTAGTATGAAGCTTTCGTTTACAGCAGCAGTTTTTATATTTAGGTTTTCCTCTGTTCTCTCCTATATACATAGATGAATTTGGAACTCTAAATCCAACATTTTTGTAGTAGCTCTTTGAAACTTGACAAAATAAAGGAGTTTTCAGTTTTGTCTCTATGGTTTGTTTCCTCTTCAAGTAGCCCTAGGCACAGACTGTGGAAAAGCACTTTCATTGACAGGGGTTGCCAAGCTTCTAAGAAATAATGAGTTTCCGAAATACCAGCAAATACTTTTTCACCCAATCTTCATGATACGTGGTGGTAATGATCAGTACACAAATCCCAATTGGCTCAGCAAATTTTGTTCTTCTAGGTTGAAGCGTTCATCTACAGTAGCAGTTTTTATATTTAGGTTTATCTCTGTTCTCTTCTATATAGATAGATGAATTTGGAACTCTAAATCCAACCTGGTTTGTAGTAGCTCTTTGAAATTTGACAAAATAAAGGAGTTCTCAGTTTTGTCCCTATGGTTTGTTTCCTCTTCAAGTAGCTTTAGGCACAGACTGTTTAAAAGCAATTTCATTGAGAGGGGTTGCCAAGCTTCTAAGAAATAACGAGTTTCCGAAATACCAGCAAATATTTTTTAACCCAGTCTTGATGATACTTGGTGGTAATGATCATTACACGAATCCCACTTGGCTCACCAAATTTTGTTCTTCTAGGAAGAAGCCTTCGTCTACACTAGCAGTTTTTATTTTTAGGTTTCACTCTGTTCTCTCCTATAGAGATAGATGAATTTGGAACTCTAAATCCAACATGGTTTGTAGTAGCTCTTTTAAACTTGACAAAATAAAGGAGTTCTCAGTATGTCGCTATGCTTTGTTTTCTCTTCAAGTAGCCTTAGGCACAGACTGCGGGAAAGCACTTTAATTGAAACGGGGTGTCAAGCTTCCAAGAAATAATGAGTTTCCGAAATACCAGCAAATATTTTTTCACCAAATCTTGATGATACTTGGTGGTAATGATCGGTACACAATACCACTTGACTCACCAACTTGTGTTCTTTTAGTTTGAAGCGTTCGTTTACAGTAGCAGTTTATATTTTTAGGTTCCCTTCTGTTCTCACCTATATAGATAGATGAATTTGGAACTCTAAATCCAACATAGTTTGAAGTAGCTCTTTGAAAATTGACCAAATAAAGGAATTCTCAGTTTTGTCTCTATGGTTTGTTTCCTCTTAAAGTAGCCATGGGCACATACTGTGGAAAAGCACTATCATTGAGAGGGGTTGCCATCTTCTAAGAAAAAACGAGTTTCCGAAATACCAGCAAATATTTTTTCACCCAATCTTGATGATACTTGGTGGTAATGATCATTACACATATCCCACTAGGCTCACCAGGTATTGTTCTTCTAAGATGAAGCGTTCGTCTACAGTAGCAGTTTTTATCTTTAGGTTTCACTCTGTTCTCTCCAATATAGATAGATGAATTTGAAACTCTAAATCCAACATGGTTTGTAGTAGCTATTTGAAACATGAAAAAGTAAAGGAGTTCTCAGTTTAGTCTATAGGGTTTTTTTCCTCTTCATGGGGCACTAGGCACAGACTGTGGAAAAGCAATTTCATTGAGAGGGGTTGCCAAGCTTCTAAGAAATAACCAGTTTCCGAAATACCAGCAAATATTTTTTCACCCAATCTTCACGATACGTGGTGGTAATGATCAGTACACAAATCCCACTTGGGTCACCAAATTTTGTTCTTCTAGGTTGAAGCGTTCGTCTATAATATCAGTTTTTATATTTAGGTTTCACTGTGTTCTGTATTATATAGATAGATGAATTTGGAACTCAAAATCCAACATGGTTTGCAGTAGCTCTTTGAAACTTGACAAAATAAAGTAGTTCTCAGTTTTTTCTCTATGGTTTGTTTCCTCTTCAAGTAGCCTTAGGCATAGACTGTGGAAAAGCACTTTCATTGAGTGGGGTTGCCAAGCTTCTAGGAATAACGTTTCCGAAATACCAGCAAATATTTTTTCACCCAATCTTGATGATACGTGGTGGTAACGACAAGTACACAAATCCCACGTGGCTCACCAAATTTTGTTCTTCTAGGTTGAAGCGTTTCTTTACAGTAGCAGTTTTCATTTTTAGGTTTCAATCTGTTCTCTCCTGTATAGATAGATGAATTTGGAAGTCTAAATCCAACATGGTTTGTAGTAGCTCTTTGAAACTTGACAAAAAAATGAGTTCTCAGCTTTGTCTCTATGGTTTGTTTCCTCTTCAAGTAGCCCTATTCACAGACTGTTGAAAAGCACTTTCATTGAGGAACTTGCCAAGCTCCTAAGAAATAACGAGTTTCCGAAATACCAGCAAATATTATTTCACCCAATCTTGATTATACGTGCTGGTAATGATCAGTACACAAGTCCCACTTGGCTCACCAAATTGTGTTCTTCTAGGTTGAAGCGTGCGTCTACAGTAGCATTTTTTATATGTAGGTTTCACTCTGTTCTCTCCTATATAGATAGATGAATTTGGAACTCTAAATCCAACATGGTTTGTAGTAGCTCCTTGAAACTTGAAAAAATAAAGGTATTCTCAGTTTTGTCTCTATGGTTTGTTTCCTGTTCAAGTAGCCCTATTCACAGACTGTGGAAAAGCACTTTCATTGAGAGGGGTTGGCAAGCTTTTAAGAAATAACGAGTTTCCGAAATACCAGCAAATATTTTTTCCCACAATTTTGATGATACATGGTGGTAATGATCAGTACACAAATCCCACTTGGCTCACCAAATTTTGTTCTACTAGGATGAAGCGTTCGTTACAGTAGCAGTTTTTATATTTAGGTTTCCCTCTGTTCTCTCCTATATAGATAGATGAATTTGGAACTCTAAATCCAACATGGTTTGTCAGTAGCTCTTTGAAACTTGAAAAAATAAAGGAGTTCTCAGTTTTATCTCTATGGTTTGTTTCCTCTTCAAGTAGCCCTAGGCACAGACTGTGGAAAAGCACTTTCATTGAGAGGGGTTGCCAAGCTTTTAAGAAATAACGAGTTTACGAAATACCAGCAAATATTTTTTACCCAATCTTGATGATACTTGGTGGTAAAGATCAGTCGACAAATCCCAATGGCTCACCAAATTTTGTTCTCTAGGGTGAAGCTTTTGTTTACAGCAGCAGTTTTTATATTTAGGTTTCACGTCTGATCTCTCCTATATAGATAGATGAAATAGAACTCTAAATTCAACATATTTGTAGTAGCTCTTTGAAACTTGACAAAATAAAGGAGTTCTCAGTTTTGTCTCTATGGTTTGTTTCTTCTTCATGTAGCCCTACGCACATACTGTGGAAAAGCACTTTCATTGAGGAACTTGCCAAGTTTCTAAGAAATAACGAGTTTCCGAAATACCAGCAAATATTTTTTCACCCAATCTTGATTATACTTGGTGGTAATGATCAGGAAACAAATCCACTTGGCTCACCAAATTTTGTTCTTCTAGGTTGAAGCGTTCGTCTACAGTAGCAGTTTTTATATTTAGGTTTCCCTCTGTTCTCTCCTATATAGATAGAAAAATTTGGATCACTAAATCCAACATGGTTTGCAGTAGGTCTTTGAAACTTGACAAAAAAAATTAGTTCTCAGTTTTGTCTCTATGGTTTGTTTCCTCTTCAAGTAGCCCTAAGCAGAGACTCTGGAAAAGCACTTTCATTGAAAGGGCTTGCGAAACTTCCAAGAAATAACGAGTTTCCGAAATACCAGCAAATATTTTCTGACCCAATCTTGATGATACTTGGTGGTAATGATCAGTACACAAATCACACTTGGCTCACCAAATTTTGTTCTTCTAGGTTGACGCGTTCCTTTACAGTAGCAGTTTTTATTTTTAGGTTTCGCTCTGTTCTCTCCTATATAGATAGATGAATTTGGAACTCAAAATCCAACATGGTTTGCAGTAGCTCTTTGAAACTTGACAAAATAAATGAGTTCTCAGTTTGGTCTCTATGGTTTGTTTCCTCTTCAAGTAGCTCTAGGCACAGACTGTGGTAAAGCACTTTCATTAAAAGGGGTTACCAAGCTTCCATGAAATTACCGAGTTTCCAAAATACCAGCAAATATTTCCTCACCCAATCTTGATGATACGTGGTGGTATTGACAAGTACAAAAATCCCACTTGGCTCACCAAATTTTGTTCTTCTAGGTTTAAGGGTTCGTCTACAGCAGCAGTTTTTATATTTAGGTTTCCCTCTGTTCTCTCCTACATAGATAGATGAATTTGGAACTCTAAATCCAACACGGTTTGTAGTAGCTCTTTTAAACTTTACAAAAAAAAGGAGTTCTCAGTTTTGTCTCTATGCTTTGTTTCCTCTTCAAGTAGGCCTAAGCAGAGAGTGTGGAGAAGCACTTTCATTGAAATGGGTTGCCAAGCTTCTAAGAAAGAACGAGTTTCTGAAATACCAGCAAATATTTTTTCAATCAATCTTGATGATACTTGGTGGCAATGATCAGTACACAAATCCCACTTGGCTCACCAAATTTTATTCTTCTTGATTGAAGCGTTCATCTACAGTAGCAGATTTTATATTTAGGTTTCCCTCTGTTCTCTCCTATATAGAGAGATGAATTTGGAACTCTAAATCCAACATGATTTGTAGTAGCCTCTTGTAACTTGAAAAAATAAAGGTATTCTCAGTTTTTTCTCTATGGTTTGTTTCCTCTTCAAGTAGCCCTAGGCACAGACTGTGGAAAAGCACTTTCATTGAGAGGGGTTGGCAAGCTTTTAAGAAATAACGAGTTTCCGAAATACCAGCAAATATTTTTTCCCACCATCTTGATTATACTTGGTGGTAATGATCAGTACACAAATCCCACTTGGCTCACAAAATTTGTTCTTCTAGGTTGAAGCTTTCGTCTACAGTAGCAGTTTTTATATTTAGGTTTCACACTTTTCTCTCCTATATAGATAGATGAATTTGGAACTCTAAATCCAACATGGTTTGTAGTAGCTCTTTGAAACTTGAAAAAATAAAGGAGTTCTCAGTTTTTTCTCTATGGTTTGTTTCCTCTTCAAGTAGATCTAGGCAAAGACTGTGGAAAAGCACTGTCATTGAAAGGCGTTGCCAATCTTCCAACAAATAACGATTTCTGAAATACCAGCAAATATTTTTTCACCCAATCTTG
>NW_027510934.1:0-29806 GCF_048772815.1 Callospermophilus lateralis
GCTTAGGGCTGCTTCAAGACTTAGAGACAGAACTTAGAACTACTTTATTTTGTCAATTTTCAAAGAGCTAGCACAAACCGTGTTTCATTTAGAGTTTCCAACACATCTATCTATATAGGAGAAAACACAGTGAAACCTAAAAATTCAAACTATTACTGGAAACGAACGCTTCAACCTAGAAGAGTGAAAATTGGGTAGCCAAGTTGACTTAGTGAACTGATCACTACCACAGAGAATCGTCCAGATTGGGTGAAAAAATGTTTGCCGAGATTTCAGAAAACCAGTACTTTTGGACGCTTGGCACACGTTTCCAATGAAAGTGTATTTAGGCAGTCTCCAGTTAGGGCTGCTTGAAGAGGAAACAAACCATAGAGAAAGAACCTAAAACTACTTTATTTTGTCAATTTTCAAAGAGCTAGCACAAACCGTGTTTCATTTAGAGTTCCCAACACATCTATCTATATTGGAGAAAACAGAGTGAAACCTAAAATTTCAAACTCTTTCTGGAAACGAACGCTTCAACCTAGAAGAGTGAAAATTGGGCAGCCAAGTGGACTTAGTGAACTCATCATTACCACAATGTCTCATCAAGATTGGGTGAAAAAATGTTTGCCGAGATTTTAGAAAACAAGTACTTTTGGACACTTGGCACACGTTTCCAATGAAAGTGTATTTAGGCAGTATCTAGTTAGGGCTGCTTCAAGACAAAATACACCATAGAGACAGAACCTAAATCTACTTTATTTTGTCAATTTTCAAAGAGCTAGCACAAACCGTGTTTCATTTAGAGTTCCCAACACATCTATCTATATAGGAGAAAACACAGTGAAACCTAAAAATTCAAACTATTACTGGAAACGAACGCTTCAACCTAGAAGAGTGAAAATTGGGAAGCCAAGTTGACTTAGTGAACTGATCACTACCACAGAGAATCATCCAGATTGGGTGAAAAAATGTTTGCCGAGATTTCAGAAAACCAGTACTTTTGGACGCTTGGCACACGTTTCCAATGAAAGAGTATTTAGGCAGTCTCCAGTTAGGGCTGCTTGAAGAGGAAACAATCCATAGAGACAGAACCTAAAACTACTTTATTTTGTCAATTTTCAAAGAGCTAGCACAAACCGTGTTCATTTAGAGTTCCCAACACATCTATCTATATAGGACAAAACAGAGTGTAACCTAAAAATTCAATCTCTTACTGGAAACGAACGCTTCAACCTAGAAAAGTGAATATTGGGCAGCCAAGTGGGCTTAGTGAACTGATCATTACCATAGAGAATCATCAAGATTGGGTGAAAAAATGTTTGCCGAGATTTCAGAAAACCAGTGCTTTTGGACGCTTGGCACACCTTTCCAATGAAAGTGTACTTAGGCAGTCTCTAGTTAGGGCTGCTTCAACAGGAAACAAACCATGGAGACAGAACCTAAAACTACTTTATTTTGTCAATTTTCAAAGAGCTAGCACAAACCGTGTTTCATTTAGAGTTCCCAACACATTTATCTATATAGGAGAAAACACAGTGAAACCAAAAATTCAAACTCTTACTGGAAACGAACGCTTCAACCTAGAAGAGTGAAAATTGGGCAGCCAAGTGGACGTAGTGAACTGATCATTACCACAGAGAATCATCAAGATTGGGTGGAAAAATGTTTGCCGAGATTTCAGAAAACCAGTATTTTGGACGCTTGGCACACCTTTCCAATGAAAATGTCTTTAGGCAGTCTCTGCTTAGGGCTGCTTCAAGAGGAAACAAACCTTAGAGACAGAACTTAGAACTACTTTATTTTGTCAATTTTCAAAGAGCTAGCACAAACCGTGTTTCATTTAGAGTTCCCAACACATCTATCTATATAGGAGAAAACAGAGTGAAACCTAAAAATTCAAACTCTTACTGGAAACGAACGCTTCAACCTAGAAGAGTGAAAATTGGGCAGCCAAGGGGACTTAGTGAACTGATCATTACCACAGAGAATCATCAAGATTGGGTGAAAAAATGTTTGCCGAGATTTCAGAAAACCAGTACTTTTGGACGCTTGGCACACGTTTCCAATGAAAGTGTATTTAGGCAGTCTCTAGTTAGGGCTGCTTCAAGAGGAAACAAACCATAGAGACAGAACCTAAATATACTTTATTTTGTCAATTTTCAAAGAGCTAGCACAAACCGTGTTTCATTTAGAGTTCCCAACACATCTATCTATATAGGAGAAAACAGAGTGAAACCTAAAAATTCAAACTCTTACTGGAAACGAACGCTTCAACCTGGAAGAGTGAAAATTGGGCAGCCAAGTGGACGTAGTGAACTGATCATTACCACAGAGAATCATCAAGATTGGGTGGAAAAATGTTTGCCGAGATTTCAGAAAACCAGTACTTTTGGACGCTTGGCACACCTTTCCAATGAAAATATCTTTAGGCAGTCTCTGCTTTGGGCTGCTTCCAGAGGAAACAAACCATAGAGACAGAACTTAGAACTACTTTATTTTGTCAATTTTCAAAGAGCTAGCACAAACCATGTTTCATTTAGAGTTCCCAACACATCTCTCTATATAGGAGAAAACAGACTGAAACCTAAAAATTCAAACTATTAGTGGAAACGAACGCTTCAACCTAGAATAGTGAAAATTGAGCAGCCAAGAGGGCTTAGTGAACTGATCATTACCACAATGTCTCATTAAGATTGGGTGAAAAAAGGTTTGCCGAGATTTCAGAAAGCCACTACTTTTGGACGCTTGGCACACCTTTCCAATGAAAATGTCTTTAGGCAGTCTCTGCTTTGGGCTGCTTCCAGAGGAAACAAACGTTAGAGACAGAACTTAGAAATACTTTATTTTGTCAATTTTCAAAGAGCTAGCACAAACCGTGTTTCATTTAGAGTTCCAAACACATCTATCTATATAGGAGAAAACAGAGTGAAACCTAAAAATTCAAACTCTTACTGGAAACGAACGCTTCAACCTAGAAGAGTGAAAATTGGGCGGCCAAGTGGACTTAGTGAACTGATCATTACCACAGAGAATCATCAAGATTGGGTGAAAAAATGTTTGCCGAGATTTCAGAAAACCAGTAATTTTGGACGCTTGGCACACGATTCCAATGAAAGTGTATTTAGGCAGTCTCTAGTTAGGGCTGCTTCAAGAGAAAACAAACCATAGAGAAAGAACCTAAATCTACATTATTTTGTCAATATTCAAAGAGCTAGCACAAACCGTGTTTCATTTAGAGTTCCAAACACATCTGTCTATATAGGAGAAAACACAGTGAAACCTAAAAATTCAAACTATTACTGGAAACGAACGCTTCAACCTAGAAGAGTGAAAATTGGGAAGCCAAGTTGACTTAGTGAACTGATCACTACCACAGAGAATCATCCAGATTGGGTGAAAAAATGTTGGCCGAGATTTCAGAAAACCAGTACTTTTGGACACTTGGCACACGTTTCCAATGAAAGTGTATTTAGGCAGTCTCCAGTTAGGGCTGCTTGAAGAGGAAACAAACCATAGAGACAGAACCTAAAACTACTTATTTTGTCAATTTTCAAAGAGCTAGCACAAACCGTGTTTCATTTAGAGTTCCCAACACATCTATCTATATAGGAGAAAACAGAGTGAAACCTAAAAATTCAAACTCTTACTGGAAACGAACGCTTCAACCTAGAAGAGTGAATATTGGGCAGCCAAGTGGGCTTAGTGAACTGATCATTACCATAGAGAATCATCAAGATTGGGTGGAAAAATGTTTGCCGAGATTTCAGAAAACCAGTATTTTGGCCGCTTGGCACACCTTTCCAATGAAAATGTCTTTAGGCAGTCTCTGCTTAGGGCTGCTTCAAGAGGAAACAAACCTTAGAGACAGAACTTAGAACTACTTTATTTTGTCAATTTTCAAAGAGCTAGCACAAACCGTGTTTCATTTAGAGTTCCCAACACATCTATCTATATAGGAGAAAACAGAGTGAAACCTAAAAATTCAAACTCTTACTGGAAACGAACGCTTCAACCTAGAAGAGTGAAAATTGGGCAGCCAAGGGGACTTAGTGAACTGATCATTACCACAGAGAATCATCAAGATTGGGTGAAAAAATGTTTGCCGAGATTTCAGAAAACCAGTACTTTTGGACGCTTGGCACACGTTTCCAATGAAAGTGTATTTAGGCAGTCTCTAGTTAGGGCTGCTTCAAGAGGAAACAAACCATAGAGACAGAACCTAAATCTACTTTATTTTGTCAATTTTCAAAGAGCTAGCACAAACCGTGTTTCATTTAGAGTTCCCAACACATCTATCTATATAGGAGAAAACAGAGTGAAACCTAAAAATTCAAACTCTTACTGGAAACGAACGCTTCAACCTGGAAGAGTGAAAATTGGGCAGCCAAGTGGACGTAGTGAACTGATCATTACCACAGAGAATCATCAAGTTTGGGTGGAAAAATGTTTGCCGAGATTTCAGAAAACCAGTACTTTTGGACGCTTGGCACACCTTTCCAATGAAAATGTCTTCAGGCAGTCTCTGCTTAGGGCTGCTTCAAGAGGAAACAAACCTTAGAGACAGAACTTAGAACTACTTTATTTTGTCAATTTTCAAAGAGCTAGCACAAACCGTGTTTCATTTAGAGTTCCCAACACATCTGTCTATATAGGAGAAAACAGAGTGAAACCTAAAAATTCACACTCTTACTGGAAACGAACGCTTCAACCTAGAAGAGTGAAAATTGGGCAGCCAAGGGGACTTAGTGAACTGATCATTACCACAGAGAATCATCAAGATTGGGTGGAAAAATGTTTGCCGAGATTTCAGAAAACCAGAACATTTGGACGCTTGGCACACCTTTCCAATGAAAGTGTATTTAGGCAGTCTCTAATTAGGGCTGCTTCAAGAGGAAAGAAACCATAGAGACAGAACTTAGAACTACTTTATTTTGTCAATTTTCAAAAGCTAGCACAAACCGTGTTTCATTTAGAGTTCCGAACACATCTATCTATATAGGAGAAAACAGAGTGAAACCTAAAAATCCAAACTATTAGTGGAAACGAACGCTTCAACCTAGAATAGTGAAAATTGGGCAGCCAAGTGGGCTTAGTGAACTGATCATTACCACAATGTCTCATCAAGATTGGGTGAAAAAAGGTTTGCCGAGATTTCAGAAAACCACTACTTTTGGACGCTTGGCACACCTTTCCAATGAAAATGTCTTTAGGCAGTCTCTGCTTAGGGCTGCTTCAAGAGGAAACAAACCTTAGAGACAGAACTTAGAACTACTTTATTTTGTCAATTTTCAAAGAGCTAGCACAAACCGTGTTTCATTTAGAGTTCCCAACACATCTATCTATATAGGAGAAAACAGAGTGAAACCTAAAAATTCAAACTCTTACTGGAAACGAACGCTTCAACCTAGAAGAGTGAAAATTGGGCAGCCAAGGGGACTTAGTGAACTGATCATTACCACAGAGAATCATCAAGATTCGGTGAAAAAATGTTTGCCGAGATTTCAGAAAACCAGTACTTTTGGACGCTTGGCACATGTTTCCAATGAAAGTGTATTTAGGCAGTCTCTAGTTAGGGCTGCTTCAAGAGGAAACAAACCATAGAGACAGAACCTAAATCTACTTTATTTTGTCAATTTTCAAAGAGCTAGCACAAACCGTGTTTCATTTAGAGTTCCCAACACATCTATCTATATAGGAGAAAACAGAGTGAAACCTAAAAATTCAAACTCTTACTGGAAACGAACGCTTCAACATAGAAGAGTGAATATTGGGCAGCCAAGTGGGCTTAGTGAACTGATCATTACCATAGAGAATCATCAAGATTGGGTGAAAAAATGTTTGCGGAGATTTCAGAAAACCAGTGCTTTTGGACGCGTGGCACACCTTTCCAATGAAAGTGTACTTAGGCAGTCTCTAGTTAGGGCTGCTTCAAGAGGAAACAAACCATGGAGACTCAACCTCAAACTACTTTATTTTGTCAATTTTCAAAGAGCTAGCACAAACCGTGTTTCATATACAGTTCCCAACACATCTATCTATATAGGAGAAAACACAGTGAAACCTAAAAATTCAAACTCTTACTGGAAACGAACGCTTCAACCTAGAAGAGTGAAAATTGGGCAGCCAAGTGGACGTAGTGAACTGATCATTACCACAGAGAATCATCAAGATTGGGTGGAAAAAGGTTTGCCGAGATTTCAGAAAACCAGTATTTTGGACGCTTGGCACACCTTTCCAATGAAAATGTCTTTAGGCAGTCTCTGCTTAGGGCTGCTTCAAGAGGAAACAAACCTTAGAGACAGAACTTAGAACTACTTTATTTTGTCAATTTTCAAAGAGCTAGCACAAACCGTGTTTCATTTAGAGTTCCCAACACATCTATCTATATAGGAGAAAACAGAGTGAAACCTAAAAATTCAAACTCTTACTGGAAACGAACGCTTCAACCTAGAAGAGTGAAAATTGGGCAGCCAAGGGGACTTAAAAACTGATCATTACCACAGAGAATCATCAAGATTGGGTGAAAAAATATTTGCCGAGATTTCAGAAAACCAGTAGTTTTGGACGCTTGGCACACGTTTCCAATGAAAGTGTATTTAGGCAGTCTCTAGTTAGGGCTGCTTCAACAGGAAACAAACCATGGAGACAGAACCTAAAACTACTTTATTTTGTCAATTTTCAAAGAGCTAGCACAAACCGTGTTTCATTTAGAGTTCCCAACACATTTATCTATATAGGAGAAAACACAGTGAAACCAAAAATTCAAACTCTTACTGGAAACGAATGCTTCAACCTAGAAGAGTGAAAATTGGGCAGCCAAGTGGACGTAGTGAACTGATCATTACCACAGAGAATCATCAAGATTGGGTGGAAAAATGTTTGCCGAGATTTCAGAAAACCAGTATTTTGGACGCTTGGCACACCTTTCCAATGAAAATGTCTTTAGGCAGTCTCTGCTTAGGGCTGCTTCAAGAGGAAACAAACCTTAGAGACAGAACTTAGAACTACTTTATTTTGTCAATTTTCAAAGAGCTAGCACAAACCGTGTTTCATTTAGAGTTCCCAACACATCTATCTATATAGGAGAAAACAGAGTGAAACCTAAAAATTCAAACTCTTACTGGAAACGAACGCTTCAACCTAGAAGAGTGAAAATTGGGCAGCCAAGGGGACTTAGTGAACTGATCATTACCACAGAGAATCATCAAGATTGGGTGAAAAAATGTTTGCCGAGATTTCAGAAAACCAGTACTTTTGGACGCTTGGCACACGTTTCCAATGAAAGTGTATTTAGGCAGTCTCTAGTTAGGGCTGCTTCAAGAGGAAACAAACCATAGAGACAGAACCTAAATATACTTTATTTTGTCAATTTTCAAAGAGCTAGCACAAACCGTGTTTCATTTAGAGTTCCCAACACATCTATCTATATAGGAGAAAACAGAGTGAAACCTAAAAATTCAAACTCTTACTGGAAACGAACGCTTCAACCTGGAAGAGTGAAAATTGGGCAGCCAAGTGGACGTAGTGAACTGATCATTACCACAGAGAATCATCAAGATTGGGTGGAAAAATGTTTGCCGAGATTTCAGAAAACCAGTACTTTTGGACGCTTGGCACACCTTTCCAATGAAAATATCTTTAGGCAGTCTCTGCTTTGGGCTGCTTCCAGAGGAAACAAACCATAGAGACAGAACTTAGAACTACTTTATTTTGTCAATTTTCAAAGAGCTAGCACAAACCATGTTTCATTTAGAGTTCCCAACACATCTCTCTATATAGGAGAAAACAGACTGAAACCTAAAAATTCAAACTATTAGTGGAAACGAACGCTTCAACCTAGAATAGTGAAAATTGAGCAGCCAAGAGGGCTTAGTGAACTGATCATTACCACAATGTCTCATTAAGATTGGGTGAAAAAAGGTTTGCCGAGATTTCAGAAAGCCACTACTTTTGGACGCTTGGCACACCTTTCCAATGAAAATGTCTTTAGGCAGTCTCTGCTTTGGGCTGCTTCCAGAGGAAACAAACGTTAGAGACAGAACTTAGAAATACTTTATTTTGTCAATTTTCAAAGAGCTAGCACAAACCGTGTTTCATTTAGAGTTCCAAACACATCTATCTATATAGGAGAAAACAGAGTGAAACCTAAAAATTCAAACTCTTACTGGAAACGAACGCTTCAACCTAGAAGAGTGAAAATTGGGCGGCCAAGTGGACTTAGTGAACTGATCATTACCACAGAGAATCATCAAGATTGGGTGAAAAAATGTTTGCCGAGATTTCAGAAAACCAGTAATTTTGGACGCTTGGCACACGATTCCAATGAAAGTGTATTTAGGCAGTCTCTAGTTAGGGCTGCTTCAAGAGAAAACAAACCATAGAGAAAGAACCTAAATCTACATTATTTTGTCAATATTCAAAGAGCTAGCACAAACCGTGTTTCATTTAGAGTTCCAAACATATCTGTCTATATAGGAGAAAACACAGTGAAACCTAAAAATTCAAACTATTACTGGAAACGAACGCTTCAACCTAGAAGAGTGAAAATTGGGAAGCCAAGTTGACTTAGTGAACTGATCACTACCACAGAGAATCATCCAGATTGGGTGAAAAAATGTTGGCCGAGATTTCAGAAAACCAGTACTTTTGGACACTTGGCACACGTTTCCAATGAAAGTGTATTTAGGCAGTCTCCAGTTAGGGCTGCTTGAAGAGGAAACAAACCATAGAGACAGAACCTAAAACTACTTATTTTGTCAATTTTCAAAGAGCTAGCACAAACCGTGTTTCATTTAGAGTTCCCAACACATCTATCTATATAGGAGAAAACAGAGTGAAACCTAAAAATTCAAACTCTTACTGGAAACGAACGCTTCAACCTAGAAGAGTGAATATTGGGCAGCCAAGTGGGCTTAGTGAACTGATCATTATCATAGAGAATCATCAAGATTGGGTGGAAAAATGTTTGCCGAGATTTCAGAAAACCAGTATTTTGGCCGCTTGGCACACCTTTCCAATGAAAATGTCTTTAGGCAGTCTCTGCTTAGGGCTGCTTCAAGAGGAAACAAACCTTAGAGACAGAACTTAGAACTACTTTATTTTGTCAATTTTCAAAGAGCTAGCACAAACCGTGTTTCATTTAGAGTTCCCAACACATCTATCTATATAGGAGAAAACAGAGTGAAACCTAAAAATTCAAACTCTTACTGGAAACGAACGCTTCAACCTAGAAGAGTGAAAATTGGGCAGCCAAGGGGACTTAGTGAACTGATCATTACCACAGAGAATCATCAAGATTGGGTGAAAAAATGTTTGCCGAGATTTCAGAAAACCAGTACTTTTGGACGCTTGGCACACGTTTCCAATGAAAGTGTATTTAGGCAGTCTCTAGTTAGGGCTGCTTCAAGAGGAAACAAACCATAGAGACAGAACCTAAATCTACTTTATTTTGTCAATTTTCAAAGAGCTAGCACAAACCGTGTTTCATTTAGAGTTCCCAACACATCTATCTATATAGGAGAAAACAGAGTGAAACCTAAAAATTCAAACTCTTACTGGAAACGAACGCTTCACCCTGGAAGAGTGAAAATTGGGCAGCCAAGTGGACGTAGTGAACTGATCATTACCACAGAGAATCATCAAGTTTGGGTGGAAAAATGTTTGCCGAGATTTCAGAAAACCAGTACTTTTGGACGCTTGGCACACCTTTCCAATGAAAATGTCTTCAGGCAGTCTCTGCTTAGGGCTGCTTCAAGAGGAAACAAACCTTAGAGACAGAACTTAGAACTACTTTATTTTGTCAATTTTCAAAGAGCTAGCACAAACCGTGTTTCATTTAGAGTTCCCAACACATCTGTCTATATAGGAGAAAACAGAGTGAAACCTAAAAATTCACACTCTTACTGGAAACGAACGCTTCAACCTAGAAGAGTGAAAATTGGGCAGCCAAGGGGACTTAGTGAACTGATCATTACCACAGAGAATCATCAAGATTGGGTGGAAAAATGTTTGCCGAGATTTCAGAAAACCAGAACATTTGGACGCTTGGCACACCTTTCCAATGAAAGTGTATTTAGGCAGTCTCTAATTAGGGCTGCTTCAAGAGGAAAGAAACCATAGAGACAGAACTTAGAACTACTTTATTTTGTCAATTTTCAAAAGCTAGCACAAACCGTGTTTCATTTAGAGTTCCGAACACATCTATCTATATAGGAGAAAACAGAGTGAAACCTAAAAATCCAAACTATTAGTGGAAACGAACGCTTCAACCTAGAATAGTGAAAATTGAGCAGCCAAGAGGGCTTAGTGAACTGATCATTACCACAATGTCTCATTAAGATTGGGTGAAAAAAGGTTTGCCGAGATTTCAGAAAGCCACTACTTTTGGACGCTTGGCACACCTTTCCAATGAAAATGTCTTTAGGCAGTCTCTGCTTTGGGCTGCTTCCAGAGGAAACAAACGTTAGAGACAGAACTTAGAAATACTTTATTTTGTCAATTTTCAAAGAGCTAGCACAAACCGTGTTTCATTTAGAGTTCCAAACACATCTATCTATATAGGAGAAAACAGAGTGAAACCTAAAAATTCAAACTCTTACTGGAAACGAACGCTTCAACCTAGAAGAGTGAAAATTGGGCGGCCAAGTGGACTTAGTGAACTGATCATTACCACAGAGAATCATCAAGATTGGGTGAAAAAATGTTTGCCGAGATTTCAGAAAACCAGTAATTTTGGACGCTTGGCACACGATTCCAATGAAAGTGTATTTAGGCAGTCTCTAGTTAGGGCTGCTTCAAGAGAAAACAAACCATAGAGAAAGAACCTAAATCTACATTATTTTGTCAATATTCAAAGAGCTAGCACAAACCGTGTTTCATTTAGAGTTCCAAACACATCTGTCTATATAGGAGAAAACACAGTGAAACCTAAAAATTCAAACTATTACTGGAAACGAACGCTTCAACCTAGAAGAGTGAAAATTGGGAAGCCAAGTTGACTTAGTGAACTGATCACTACCACAGAGAATCATCCAGATTGGGTGAAAAAATGTTGGCCGAGATTTCAGAAAACCAGTACTTTTGGACACTTGGCACACGTTTCCAATGAAAGTGTATTTAGGCAGTCTCCAGTTAGGGCTGCTTGAAGAGGAAACAAACCATAGAGACAGAACCTAAAACTACTTATTTTGTCAATTTTCAAAGAGCTAGCACAAACCGTGTTTCATTTAGAGTTCCCAACACATCTATCTATATAGGAGAAAACAGAGTGAAACCTAAAAATTCAAACTCTTACTGGAAACGAACGCTTCAACCTAGAAGAGTGAATATTGGGCAGCCAAGTGGGCTTAGTGAACTGATCATTATCATAGAGAATCATCAAGATTGGGTGGAAAAATGTTTGCCGAGATTTCAGAAAACCAGTATTTTGGCCGCTTGGCACACCTTTCCAATGAAAATGTCTTTAGGCAGTCTCTGCTTAGGGCTGCTTCAAGAGGAAACAAACCTTAGAGACAGAACTTAGAACTACTTTATTTTGTCAATTTTCAAAGAGCTAGCACAAACCGTGTTTCATTTAGAGTTCCCAACACATCTATCTATATAGGAGAAAACAGAGTGAAACCTAAAAATTCAAACTCTTACTGGAAACGAACGCTTCAACCTAGAAGAGTGAAAATTGGGCAGCCAAGGGGACTTAGTGAACTGATCATTACCACAGAGAATCATCAAGATTGGGTGAAAAAATGTTTGCCGAGATTTCAGAAAACCAGTACTTTTGGACGCTTGGCACACGTTTCCAATGAAAGTGTATTTAGGCAGTCTCTAGTTAGGGCTGCTTCAAGAGGAAACAAACCATAGAGACAGAACCTAAATCTACTTTATTTTGTCAATTTTCAAAGAGCTAGCACAAACCGTGTTTCATTTAGAGTTCCCAACACATCTATCTATATAGGAGAAAACAGAGTGAAACCTAAAAATTCAAACTCTTACTGGAAACGAACGCTTCAACCTGGAAGAGTGAAAATTGGGCAGCCAAGTGGACGTAGTGAACTGATCATTACCACAGAGAATCATCAAGTTTGGGTGGAAAAATGTTTGCCGAGATTTCAGAAAACCAGTACTTTTGGACGCTTGGCACACCTTTCCAATGAAAATGTCTTCAGGCAGTCTCTGCTTAGGGCTGCTTCAAGAGGAAACAAACCTTAGAGACAGAACTTAGAACTACTTTATTTTGTCAATTTTCAAAGAGCTAGCACAAACCGTGTTTCATTTAGAGTTCCCAACACATCTGTCTATATAGGAGAAAACAGAGTGAAACCTAAAAATTCACACTCTTACTGGAAACGAACGCTTCAACCTAGAAGAGTGAAAATTGGGCAGCCAAGGGGACTTAGTGAACTGATCATTACCACAGAGAATCATCAAGATTGGGTGGAAAAATGTTTGCCGAGATTTCAGAAAACCAGAACATTTGGACGCTTGGCACACCTTTCCAATGAAAGTGTATTTAGGCAGTCTCTAATTAGGGCTGCTTCAAGAGGAAAGAAACCATAGAGACAGAACTTAGAACTACTTTATTTTGTCAATTTTCAAAAGCTAGCACAAACCGTGTTTCATTTAGAGTTCCGAACACATCTATCTATATAGGAGAAAACAGAGTGAAACCTAAAAATCCAAACTATTAGTGGAAACGAACGCTTCAACCTAGAATAGTGAAAATTGGGCAGCCAAGTGGGCTTAGTGAACTGATCATTACCACAATGTCTCATCAAGATTGGGTGAAAAAAGGTTTGCCGAGATTTCAGAAAACCACTACTTTTGGACGCTTAGCACACCTTTCCAATGAAAATGTCTTTAGGCAGTCTCTGCTTAGGGCTGCTTCAAGAGGAAACAAACCTTAGAGACAGAACTTAGAACTACTTTATTTTGTCAATTTTCAAAGAGCTAGCACAAACCGTGTTTCATTTAGATTTCCCAACACATCTATCTATATAGGAGAAAACAGAGTGAAACCTAAAAATTCAAACTCTTACTGGAAACGAACGCTTCAACCTAGAAGAGTGAAAATTGGGCAGCCAAGGGGACTTAGTGAACTGATCATTACCACAGAGAATCATCAAGATTCGGTGAAAAAATGTTTGCCGAGATTTCAGAAAACCAGTACTTTTGGACGCTTGGCACATGTTTCCAATGAAAGTGTATTTAGGCAGTCTCTAGTTAGGGCTGCTTCAAGAGGAAACAAACCATAGAGACAGAACCTAAATCTACTTTATTTTGTCAATTTTCAAAGAGCTAGCACAAACCGTGTTTCATTTAGAGTTCCCAACACATCTATCTATATAGGAGAAAACAGAGTGAAACCTAAAAATGCAAACTCTTACTGGAAACGAACGCTTCAACATAGAAGAGTGAATATTGGGCAGCCAAGTGGGCTTAGTGAACTGATCATTACCATAGAGAATCATCAAGATTGGGTGAAAAAATGTTTGCCGAGATTTCAGAAAACCAGTGCTTTTGGACGCGTGGCACACCTTTCCAATGAAAGTGTACTTAGGCAGTCTCTAGTTAGGGCTGCTTCAAGAGGAAACAAACCATGGAGACTGAACCTCAAACTACTTTATTTTGTCAATTTTCAAAGAGCTAGCACAAACCGTGTTTCATATACAGTTCCCAACACATCTATCTATATAGGAGAAAACACAGTGAAACCTAAAATTTCAAACTCTTACTGGAAACGAACGCTTCAACCTAGAAGAGTGAAAATTGGGCAGCCAAGTGGACGTAGTGAACTGATCATTACCACAGAGAATCATCAAGATTGGGTGGAAAAAGGTTTGCCGAGATTTCAGAAAACCAGTATTTTGGACGCTTGGCACACCTTTCCAATGAAAATGTCTTTAGGCAGTCTCTGCTTAGGGCTGCTTCAAGAGGAAACAAACCTTAGAGACAGAACTTAGAACTACTTTATTTTGTCAATTTTCAAAGAGCTAGCACAAACCGTGTTTCATTTAGAGTTCCCAACACATCTATCTATATAGGAGAAAACAGAGTGAAACCTAAAAATTCAAACTCTTACTGGAAACGAACGCTTCAACCTAGAAGAGTGAAAATTGGGCAGCCAAGGGGACTTAAAAACTGATCATTACCACAGAGAATCATCAAGATTGGGTGAAAAAATATTTGCCGAGATTTCAGAAAACCAGTACTTTTGGACGCTTGGCACACGTTTCCAATGAAAGTGTATTTAGGCAGTCTCTAGTTAGGGCTGCTTCAAGACAAAACACACCATAGAGACAGAAAGTAAATCTACTTTATTTTGTCAATTTTCAAAGAGCTAGCACAAACCGTGTTTCATTTAGAGTTCCCAACACATCTATCTATATAGGAGAAAACACAGTGAAACCTAAAAATTCAAACCTTTACTGGAAACGAACGCTTCAACCTAGAAGAGTGAATATTGGGCAGCCAAGTGGGCTTAGTGAACTGATCATTACCATAGAGAATCATCAAGATTGGGTGAAAAAATGTTTGCCGAGATCAGAAAACCAGTGCTTTTGGACGCTTGGCACACCTTTCCAATGAAAGTGTACTTAGGCAGTCTCTAGTTAGGGCTGCTTCAAGAGGAAACAAACCATAGAGACAGAACTTAGAACTACTTTATTTTGTCAATTTTCAAAGAGCTAGCACAAACCGTGTTTCATTTAGAGTTCCCAACACATCTATCTATATAGGAGAAAACACAGTGAAACCTAAAAATTCAAACTCTTACTAGAAACGAACGCTTCAACCTAGAAGAGTGAAAATTGGGCAGCCAAGTGGACGTAGTGAACTGATCATTACCACAGAGAATCATCAAGTTTGGGTGGAAAAATGTTTGCCGAGATTTCAGAAAACCAGTACTTTTGGACGCTTGGCACACCTTTCCAATGAAAATGTCTTTAGGCAGTCTCTGCTTAGGGCTGCTTCAAGAGGAAACAAACCTTAGAGACAGAACTTAGAACTACTTTATTTTGTCAATTTTCAAAGAGCTAGCACAAACCGTGTTTCATTTAGAGTTCCCAACACATCTATCTATATAGGAGAAAACAGAGTGAAACCTAAAAATTCAAACTCTTAGTGGAAACGAACGCTTAAACCTAGAAGAGTGAAAATTGGGCAGCCAAGTGGGCTTAGTGAACTGATCATTACCACAATGTCTCATCAAGATTGGGTGAAAAAAGGTTTGCCGAGATTTCAGAAAACCAGTACTTTTGGACGCTTGGCACACCTTTCCAATGAAAATATCTTTAGGCAGTCTCTGCTTAGGGTTGCTTCAAGAGGAAACAAACCTTAGAGACAGAACTTAGAACTACTTTATTTTGTCAATTTTCAAAGAGCTAGCACAAACCGTGTTTCATTTAGAGTTCCCAACACATCTATCTATATAGGAGAAAACAGAGTGAAACCTAAAAATTCAAACTCTTACTGGAAACGAACGCTTCAACCTAGAAGAGTGAATATTGGGCAGCCAAGTGGGCTTAGTGAACTGATCATTACCACAGAGAATCATCAAGATTGCGTGAAAAAATGTTTGCCGAGATTTCAGAAAACCAGTAATTTTGGACGCTTTTCACACGTTTCCAATGAAAAGTGTATTTCGGCAGTCTCTAGTTAGGGCTGCTTCAAGAGAAAACAAACCATAGAGACAGAACCTTAATCTACTTTATTTTGTCAATTTTCAAAGAGCTAGCACAAACCGTGTTTCATTTAGAATTCCAAACACATCTATCTATATAGGAGAAAACGCAGTGAAACCTAAAAATTCAAACTCTTACTGGAAACGAACGCTTCAACCTAGAAGAGTGAAAATTGGCCAGCAAAGGGGACTTAGTGAACTGATCATTACCACAGAGAATCATCAAGATTGGGTGAAAAAAATTTTGCCGAGATTTCAGAAAACCAGTACTTTTGGACGCTTGGCACACCTTTCGAATGAAAGTGTATTTAGGCAGTCTCTAGTTAGGGCTGCTTCAAGAGGAAACAAACCATAGAGACAGAACTTAGAACTACTTTATTTTGTCAATTTTCAAAGAGCTAGCACAAACCGTGTTTCATTTAGAGTTCCCAACACATCTATCTATATAGGAGAAAACAGAGTGAAACCTAAAAATTCAAACTCTTACTGGAAACGAACGCTTCAACCTAGAATAGTGAATATTGGGCAGCCAAGTGGGCTTATTGAACTGATCATTACCACATTGTCTCATCAAGATTGGGTGAAAAAAGGTTTGCCGAGATTTCAGAAAACCAGTACTTTTGGACGCTTGGCTCACCTTTCCAATGAAAATGTCTTTAGGCAGTCTCTGCTTAGGGCTGCTTCAAGAGGAAACAATCCTTAGAGACAGAACTTAGAACTACTTTATTTTGTCAATTTTCAAAGAGCTAGCACAAACCGTGTTTCATTTAGAGTTCCCAACACATCTATCTATATAGGAGAAAACACAGTGAAACCTAAAATTTCAAACTATTACTGGAAACGAACGCTTCAACCTAGAAGAGTGAAAATTGGGAAGCCAAGTTGACTTAGTGAACTGATCACTACCACAGAGAATCGTCCAGATTGGGTGAAAAAAATGTTTGCCGAGATTTCAGAAAACCAGTACTTTTGGACGCTTGGCACACGTTTCCAATGAAAGTGTATTTAGGCAGTCTCCAGTTAGGGCTTCTTCAAGAGGAAACAAACCATAGAGACAGAACCTAAAACTACTTTATTTTGTCAATTTTCAAAGAGCTAGCACAAACCGTGTTTCATTTAGAGTTCCCAACACATCTATCTATATGGGAGAAAACAGAGTGAAACCTAAAAATTCAAACTCCTACTGGAAACGAATGCTTCAACCTAGAAGAGTGAATATTGGGCAGCCAAGTGGACTTAGTGAACTGATCATTACCATAGAGAATCATCAACATTGGGTGAAAAAATGTTTGCCGAGATTTCAGAAAACCAGTGCTTTTGGACGCTTGGCACACGTTTCCAATGAAAGTGTACTTAGGCAGTCTCTTGTTAGGGCTGCTTCAAGAGGAAAAAAACCATGGAGACAGAACCTAAAACTACTTTATTTTGTCAATTTTCAAAGAGCTAGCACAAACCGTGTTTCATTTAGAGTTCCCAACACATCTATCTATATAGGAGAAAACACAGTGAAACCTAAAAATTCAAACTCTTACTAGAAACGAACGCTTCAACCTAGAAGAGTGAAAATTGGGCAGCCAAGTGGACGTAGTGAACTGATCATTACCACAGAGAATCATCAAGTTTGGGTGGAAAAATGTTTGCCGAGATTTCAGAAAACCAGTACTTTTAAACGCTTGGCACACCTTTACAATGAAAATGTCTTTAGGCAGTATCTGCTTAGGGCTGCTTCAAGAGGAAACAAACCTTAGAGACAGAACTTAGAACTACTTTATTTTGTCAATTTTCAAAGAGTTGGCACAAACCGTGTGTCATTTAGAGTTCCCAACACATCTATCTATATAGGAGAAAACAGAGTGAAACCTAAATATTCAAACTCTTAGTGGAAACGAACGCTTAAAACCCTAGAAGAGTGAAAATCGGGCAGCCAAGTGGGCTTAGTGAACTGATCATTACCACAATGTCTCATCAAGATTGGGTGAAAAAAGGTTTGCCGAGATTTCAGAAAACCAGTACTTTTGGACGCTTGGCACACCTTTCCAATGAAAATATCTTTAGGCAGTCTCTGCTTAGGGTTGCTTCAAGAGGAAACAAACCTTAGAGACAGAACTTAGAACTACTTTATTTTGTCAATTTTCAAAGAGCTAGCACAAACCTTGTTTCATTTAGAGTTCCCAACACATCTATCTATATAGGAGAAAACAGAGTGAAACCTAAAAATTCAAACTCTTACTGGAAACGAACGCTTCAACCTAGAAGAGTGAATATTGGGCAGCCAAGTGGGATTAGTGAACTGATCATTACCATAGAGTATCATCAAGATTGGGTGAAAAAATGTTTGCCGAGATTTCAGAAAACCAGTGCTTTTGGACGCTTGGCACACCTTTCCAATGAAAGTGTACTTAGGCAGTCTCTAGTTAGGGCTGCTTCAAGAGGAAACAAACCATGGAGACAGAACCTAAAACTACTTTATTTTGTCAATTTTCAAAGAGCTAGCACAAACCGTGTTTCATTTAGAGTTCCCAACACATCTATCTATATAGGAGAAAACACAGTGAAACCTAAAAATTCAAACTCTTACTGGAAACGAACGCTTCAACCTAGAAGAGTGAAAATTGGGCAGCCAAGGGGACTTAGTGAACTGATCATTACCACAGAGAATCATCAAGATTGGGTGAAAAAAATTTTGCCGAGATTTCAGAAAACCAGTACTTTTGGACGCTTGGCACACCTTTCCAATGAAAGTGTATTTAGGCAGTCTCTAGTTAGGGCTGCCTCAAGAGGAAACAAACCATAGAGACAGAACTTAGAACTACTTTATTTTGTCAATTTTCAAAGAGCTAGCACAAACCGTGGTTTCATTTAGAGTTCCCAACACATCTATCTATTTAGGAGAAAACAGAGTGAAACCTAAAAATTCAAACTCTTACTGGAAACGAACGCTTCAACCTAGAATAGTGAATATTGGGCAGCCAAGTGGGCTTAGTGAACTGATCATTACCACATTGTCTCATCAAGATTGGGTGAAAAAAGGTTTGCCGAGATTTCAGAAAACCAGTACTTTTGGACGCTTGGCACACCTTTCCAATGAAAATGTCTTTAGGCAGTCTCTGCTTAGGGCTGCTTCAAGAGGAAACAAACCTTAGAGACAGAACTTAGAACTACTTTTTTTTGTCAATTTTCAAAGAGCTAGCACAAACCGTGTTTCATTTAGAGGTTCCCAACACATCTATCTATATAGGAGAAAACACAGTGAAACCTAAAATTTCAAACTATTACTGGAAACGAACGCTTCAACCTAGAAGAGTGAAAATTGGGAAGCCAAGTTGACTTAGTGAACTGATCACTACCACAGAGAATCGTCCAGATTGGGTGAAAAAATGTTTGCCGAGATTTCAGAAAACCAGTACTTTTGGACGCTTGGCACACGTTTCCAATGAAAGTGTATTTAGGCAGTCTCCAGTTAGGGCTTCTTCAAGAGGAAACAATCCATAGAGACAGAACCTAAAACTACTTTATTTTGTCAATTTATAAAGAGCTAGCACAAACCGTGTTTCATTTAGAGTTCCCAACACATCTATCTATATAGGAGAAAACAGAGTGAAACCTAAAAATTCAAACTCCTACTGGAAACGAATGCTTCAACCTAGAAGAGTGAATATTGGGCAGCCAAGTGGACTTAGTGAACTGATCATTACCATAGAGAATCATCAACATTGGGTGAAAAAATGTTTGCCGAGATTTCAGAAAACCAGTGCTTTTGGATGCTTGGCACACGTTTCCAATGAAAGTGTACTTAGGCAGTCTCTAGTTAGGGCTGCTTCAAGAGGAAAAAAACCATGGAGACAGAAGCTAAAACTACTTTATTTTGTCAATTTTCAAAGAGCTAGCACAAACCCTGTTTCATTTAGAGTTCCCAACACATCTATCTATATAGGAGAAAACACAGTGAAACCTAAAAATTCAAACTCTTACTAGAAACGAACGCTTCAACCTAGAAGAGTGAAAATTGGGCAGCCAAGTGGACGTAGTGAACTGATCATTACCACAGAGAATCATCAAGTTTGGGTGGAAAAATGTTTGCCGAGATATCAGAAAACCAGTACTTTTGGACGCTTGGCACACCTTTACAATGAAAATGTCTTTAGGCAGTGTCTGCTTAGGGCTGCTTCAAGAGGAAACAAACCTTAGAGACAGAACTTAGAACTACTTTATTTTGTCAATTTTCAAAGAGCTAGCACAAACCGTGTTTCATTTAGAGTTCCCAACACATCTATCTATATAGGAGAAAACAGAGTGAAACCTAAAAATTCAAACTCTTAGTGGAAACGAACGCTTAAACCTAGAAGAGTGAAAATTGGGCAGCCAAGTGGGCTTAGTGAACTGATCATTACCACAATGTCTCATCAAGATTGGGTGAAAAAAGGTTTGCCGAGATTTCAGAAAACCAGTACTTTTGGACGCTTGGCACACCTTTCCAATGAAAATATCTTTAGGCAGTCTCTGCTTAGGGTTGCTTCAAGAGGAAACAAACCTTAGAGACAGAACTTAGAACTACTTTATTTTGTCAATTTTCAAAGAGCACAAACCGTGTTTCATTTAGAGTTCCCAACACATCTATCTATATAGGAGAAAACAGAGTGAAACCTAAAAATTCAAACTCTTACTGGAATCGAACGCTTCAACCTAGAAGAGTGAATATTGGGCAGCCAAGTGGGCTTAGTGAACTGATCATTACCACAGAGAATCATCAAGATTGCGTGAAAAAATGTTTGCCGAGATTTCAGAAAACCAGTAATTTTGGACGCTTTTCACACGTTTCCAATGAAAGTGTATTTCGGCAGTCTCTAGTTAGGGCTGCTTCAAGAGAAAACAAACCATAGAGACAGAACCTTAATCTACTTTATTTTGTCAATTTTCAAAGAGCTAGCACAAACCGTGTTTCATTTAGAATTCCAAACACATCTATCTATATAGGAGAAAACACAGTGAAACCTAAAAATTCAAACTCTTACTGGAAACGAACGCTTCAACCTAGAACAGTGAAAATTGGGCAGCCAAGTGGACGTAGTGAACTGATCATTACCACAGAGAATCATCCAGACTGGGTGGAAAAATGTTTGCCGAGATTTCAGAAAACCAGTACTTTTGGACGCTTGGCACACCTTTCCAATGAAAATGTCTTTAGATAGTCTCTGCTTAGGGCTGCTTCAAGAGGAAACAAACCTTAGAGACAGAACATAGAACTACTTTATTTTGTCAATTTTCAAAGAGCTAGCACAAACCGTGTATCATTTAGAGTTCCCAACACATCTATCTATATAGGAGAAAACAGAGTGAAACCTAAAAATTCAAACTCTTACTGGAAACGATCGCTTCAACCTAGAAGAGTGAAAATTGGGCGGCCAAGTGGACTTAGTGAACTGATCATTACCACAGAGAATCATCAAGATTGGGTGAAAAAATGTTTGCCGAGATTTCAGAAAACCATTAATTTTTTACGGTAGGCACACGTTTCCAATGAAAGTGTATTTAGGCAGTCTCTAGTTAGGGCTGCTTCAAGAGAAAACAAACCATAGAGACAGAACCTAAATCTACTTTATTTTGTCAATTTTCAAAGAGCTAGCACAAACCGTGTTTCATTTAGAGTTCCCAACACATCTATGTATATTGGAGAAAACAGAGTGAACCCTAAAAATTCAAACTCTTACTGGAATCGAACGCTTCAACCTAGAAGAGTGAAAATTGGGCAGCCAAGTGGACTTAGTGAACTGATCACTACCACAGGGTATCATCAAGATTGGGGCAAAAAATTTTGCCGAGATTTCAGAAAACCAGTACTTTTGGACGCTTGGCACACCTTTCCAATGAAAGTGTATTTAGGCAGTCTCTAGTTAGGGCTGCTTCAAGAGGAAACAAACCATAGAGACAGAACTTAGAACTAGTTTTTTTGTCAATTTTCAAAGAGCTAGCACAAACCGTGTTTCATTTAGAGTTCCCAACTCATCTATCTATATAGGAGAAAACAGAGTGAAACCTAAAAATTCAAACTATTAGCGGAAACGAACGCTTCAACCTAGAATAGTGAAAATTTGGCAGCCAAGTGGGCTTAGTGAACTGATCATTACCACAATGTCTCACCAAGATTGGGTGAAAAAATGTTTGCCGAGATTTCAGAAAACCAGTAATTTTGGACGCTTGGCACACGTTTCCAATGAAAGTGTATTTAGGCAGTCTCTAGTTAGGGCTGCTTCAAGAGAAAACAAAACATAGAGACAGAACCTAAATCTACTTTATTTTGTCATTTTTCAAAGAGCTAGCACAAACCGTGTTTCATTTAGAGTTCCAAACACATCTATCTATATAGGAGAAAACACAGTGAAACCTAAAAATTCAAACTATTACTGGAAACGAACGCTTCAACCTAGAAGAGTGAAAATTGGGCAGCCAAGGGGACTTAGTGAACTGATCATTACCACAGAGAATCATCAAGATTGGGTGAAAAAAATTTTGCCGAGATTTCAGAAAACCAGTACTTTTGGACGCTTGGCACACCTTTCCAATGAAAATGTCTTTAGGCAGTCTCTGCTTAGAGCTGCTTCAAGAGGAAACAAACCTTAGAGACAGAACTTAAAACTACATTATTTTGTCAATTTTCAAAGAGCTAGCACAAACCGTGTTTCATTTAGAGTTCCCAACACATCTATCTATATAGGAGAAAACAGAGTGAAACCTAAAAATTCAAACTCTTAGTGGAAACGAATGCTTCAACCTAGAAGAGTGAAAATTGGGCGGCCAAGTGGACTTAGTGAACTGATCATTACCACAGAGAATCATCAAGATTGGGTGAAAAAATGTTTGCCGAGATTTCAGAAAACCAGTACTTTTGGACGCTTGGCCCACGTTTCCAATGAAAGTGTATTTAGCAGTCTCCAGTTAGGGCTGCTTCAAGAGGAAACAAACCATAGAGACAGAACCTAAAACTACTTTATTTTGTCAATTTTCAAAGAGCTAGCACAAACCGTGTTTCATTTAGAGTTCCCAACACATCTATCTATATAGGAGAAAACAGAGTGAAACCTAAAAATTCAAACTCTTACTGGAAACGAACGCTTCAACCTAGAAGAGTGAATATTGGGCAGCCAAGTGGGCTTAGTGAACTGATCATTACCACAGAGAATCATCAAGATTGGGTGAAAAAATATTTGCCGAGATTTCAGAAAACCAGTGCTTTTGGACGCTTTTCACACCTTTCCAATGAAAGTGTACTTAGGCAGTCTCTAGTTAGGGCTGCTTCAAGAGGAAACAAACCATGGAGACAGAACCTAAAACTACTTTATTTTGTCAATTTTCAAAGAGCTAGCACAAACCGTGTTTCATTTAGAGTTCCCAACACATCTATCTATATAGGAGAAAACAGAGTGAAACCTAAAAATTCAAACTATTAGTGGAAACGAACGCTTCAACCTAGAATAGTGAAAATTGGGCAGCCAAGTGGGCTTAGTGAACTGATCATTACCACAATGTCTCATCAAGATTGGGTGAAAATAGGTTTGCCGAGATTTCAGAAAACCAGTACTTTTGGACGCTTGGCACACCTTTCCAATGAAAATATCTTTAGGCAGTCTCTGCTTAGAGCTGCTTCAAGAGGAAACAAACCTTAGAGACAGAACTTAGAACTACTTTATTTTGTCAATTTTCAAAGAGCTAGCACAAACCGTGTTTCATTTAGAGTTCCAAACACATCTATCTATATAGGAGAAAACACAGTGAAACCTAAAAATTCAAACTCTTACTGGAAACGAACGCTTCAACCTAGAATAGTGAAAATTGGGCAGCCAAGTGGGCTTAGTGAACTGATCATTACCACAATGTCTCATCAAGATTGGGTGAAAAAATGTTTGCCGAGATTGCAGAAAACCAGTACTTTTGTTCGCTTGGCACACCTTTCCAATGAAAATGTCTTTAGACAGTCTCTGCTTAGGGCTGCTTCAAGAGGAAACAAACCTTAGAGACAGAAATTAGAACTACTTTATTTTGTCAATTTTCAAAGAGCTAGCACAAACCGTGTTTCATTTAGAGTTCCCAACACATCTATGTATATTGGAGAAAACAGAGTGAACCCTAAAAATTCAAACTCTTACTGGAATCGAACGCTTCAACCTAGAAGAGTGAAAATTGGGCAGCCAAGTGGACTTAGTGAACTGATCACTACCACAGAGAAACATCAAGATTGGGGGAAAAAAATTTTGCCGAGATTTCAGAAAACCAGTACTTTTGGACGCTTGGCACACCTTTCCAATGAAAGTGAATTTAGGCAGTCTCCAGTGAGGGCTGCTTCAAGAGGAAACAAACCATAGAGACAGAACCTAAAACTACTTTATTTTGTCAATTTTCAAAGAGCTAGCACAAATAGTGTTTCATTTAGAGTTCCCAACACATCTATCTATATAGGAGAAAAGAGAGTGAAACCTAAAAATTCAAACTATTAGTGGAAACGAACGCTTCAACCTAGAATAGTGAAAATTTGGCAGCCAAGTGGGCTTAGTGAACTGATCATTACCACAATGTCTCATCAAGATTGGGTGAAAAAAGGTTTGCCGAGATTTCAGAAAACCAGTAATTTTGGACGCTTGGCACACGTTTCCAATGAAAGTGTATATAGGCAGTCTCTAGATAGGGCTGCTTCAAGAGAAAACAAACCATAGAGACAGAACTTAGAACTACTTTATTTTGTCAATTTTCAAAGAGCTAGCACAAACCGTGTTTCATTTAGAGTTCCAAACACATCTACCTATATAGGAGAAAACACAGTGAAACCTAAAAATTCAAACTATTACTGGAAACGAACGCTTCAACCTAGAAGAGTGAAAATTGGGAAGCCCAGTTGACTTAGTGAACTGATCACTACCACAGAGAATCTTCCAGATTGGGTGAAAAAATGTTTGCCGAGATTTCAGAAAACCAGTACTTTTGGACGCTTGGCACACGTTTCCAATGAAAGTGTACTTAGGCAGTCTCCAGTTAGGGCTGCTTGAAGAGGAAACAAACCATAGAGACAGAACCTAAAACTACTTTATTTTGTCAATTTTCAAAGAGCTAGCACAAACCGTGTTTCATTTAGAGTTCCCAACACATCTATCTATATAGGAGAAAACAGAGTGAAACCTAAAAATTCAAACTCTTACTGGAAACGAACGCTTCAACCTAGAAGAGTGAATATTGGGCAGCCAAGTGGGCTTAGTGAACTGATCATTACCACAGAGAATCATCAAGATTGGGTGAAAAAATATTTGCCGAGATTTCAGAAAACCAGTGCTTTTGGACGCTTGGCACACCTTTCCAATGAAAGTGTACTTAGGCAGTCTCTAGTTAGGGCTGCTTCAAGAGGAAACAAACCATGGAGACAGAACCTAAAACTACTTTATTTTGTCAATTTTCAAAGAGCTAGCACAAACCGTGTTTCATTTAGAGTTCCCAACACATCTATCTATATAGGAGAAAACACAGTGAAAACTAAAAATTCAAACTCTTACTGGAAACGAACGCTTCAACCTAGAAGAGTTAAAATTGGGCAGCCAAGTGGACGTAGTGAACTGATCATTACCACAGAGAATCATCAAGATTGGGTGGAAAAATGTTTGCCGAGATTTCAGAAAACCAGTACTTTTGGACGCTTGGCACACCTTTCCAATGAAAATGTCTTTAGGCAGTCTCTGCTTAGGGCTGCTTCAAGAGGAAACAAACCTTAGAGACAGAACTTAGAACTACTTTATTTTGTCAATTTTCAAAGAGCTAGCACAAACCGTGTTTCATTTAGAGTTCCCAACACATCTATCTATATAGGAGAAAACAGAGTGAAACCTAAAAATTCAAACTCTTACTGGAAACGAACGCTTCAACCTAGAAGAGTGAATATTGCGCAGCCAAGGGGACTTAGTGAACTGATCATTACCACAGAGAATCATCAAGATTGGGTGAAAAAATGTTTGCCGAAATTTCAGAAAACCAGTGCTTTTGGACGCTTGGCACACCTTTCCAATGAAAGTGTACTTAGGCAGTCTCTAGTTAGGGCTGCTTCAAGAGGAAACAAACCATGGAGACAGAACCTAAAACTACTTTATTTTGTCAATTTTCAAAGAGCTAGCACAAACCGTGTTTCATTTAGAGTTCCCAACACATCTATCTATATAGGAGAAAACAGAGTGAAACCTAAAAATTCAAACTCTTACTGGAAACGATCGCTTCAAACTAGAAGAGTGAAAATTGGGCGGCCAAGTGGACTTAGTGAACTGATCATTACCACAGAGAAACATCAAGATTGGGTGAAAAAATGTTTGCCGAGATTTCAGAAAACCATTAATTTTGGACGCTAGGCACACGTTTCCAATGAAAGTGTATTTAGGCAGTCTCTAGTTAGGGCTGTTTCAAGAGAAAACAAACCATAGAGACAGAACCTAAATCTACTTTATTTTGTCAATTTTCAAAGAGCTAGCACAAACCGTGTTTCATTTAGAGTTCCCAACACATCTATGTATATTGGAGAAAACAGAGTGAACCCTAAAAATTCAAACTCTTACTGGAATCGAACGCTTCAACCTAGAAGAGTGAAAATTGGGCAGCCAAGTGGACTTAGTGAACTGATCACTACCACAGAGAATCATCAAGGTTGGGGGAAAAAAATTTTGCCGAGATTTCAGAAAACCAGTACTTTTGGACGCTTGGCACACCTTTCCAATGAAAGTGTATTTAGGCAGTCTCTAGTTAGGGCTGCTTCAAGAGGAAACAAACCATAGAGACAGAACTTAGAACTTCTTTATTTTGTCAATTTTCAGAGAGCTAGCACAAACCGTGTTTCATTTAGAGTTCCCAACACATCTATCTATATAGGAGAAAACAGAGTGAAACCTAAAAATTCAAACTATTAGTGGAAACGAACGCTTCAACCTAGAATAGTGAAAATTTGGCAGCCAAGTGGGCTTAGTGAACTGATCATTACCACAATGTCTCATCAAGATTGGGTGAAAAAATGTTTGCCGAGATTTCAGAAAACCAGTAATTTTGAACGCTTGGCACACGTTTCCAATGAAAGTGTATTTAGGCAGTCTCTAGTTAGGGCTGCTTCAAGAGAAAACAAACCATAGAGACATAACCTAAATCTACTTTATTTTGTCAATTTTCAAAGAGCTAGCACAAACCGTGTTTCATTTAGAGTTCCCAACACATCTATCTATATAGGAGAAAACACAGTGAAACCTAAAAATTCAAACTCTTACTGGAATCGAACGCTTCAACCTAGAAGAGTGAAAATTGGGCAGCCAAGTGGGCTTAGTGAACTGATCATTACCACAATGTCTCATCAAGATTGGGTGAAAAAAGGTTTGCCGAGATTTCAGAAAACCAGTACTTCTGGACGCATGGCACACCTTTCCAATGAAAATGTCTTTAGGCAGTCTATGCTTTGGGCTGCTTCCAGAGGAAACAAACCTTAGAGACAGAACTTAGAACTACTTTATTTTGTCAATTTTCAAAGAGCTAGCACAAACCGTGTTTCATTTAGAGTTCCCAACACATCTATCTATATAGGAGAAAACAGAGTGAAACCTAAAAATTCAAACTATTAGTGGAAACGAATGCTTCAACCTAGAATAGTGAAAATTTGGCAGCCAAGTGGGCTTAGTGAACTGATCATTACCACAATGTCTCATCAAGATTGGGTGAAAAAAGGGTTGCCGAGATTTCAGAAAACCAGTAATTTTGGACGCTTGGCACACGTTTCCAATGAAAGTGTATTTAGGCAGTCTCTAGTTAGGGCTGCTTCAAGAGAAAACAAACCAAAGAGACAGAACCTAAATCTACTTTATTTTGTCAATTTTCAAAGAGCTAGCACAAACCGTCTTTCATTTAGAGTTCCCAACACATCTATGTATATTGGAGAAAACAGAGTGAACCCTAAAAATTCAAACTCTTACTGGAATCTAACGCTTCAACCTAGAAGAGTGAAAATAGGGCAGCCAAGTGGACTTAGTGAACTGATCACTACCACAGAGAATCATCAAGATTAGGGGAAAAAAATTTTGCCGAGATTTCAGAAAACCAGTACTTTTGGACGCTTTGCACACCTTTCCAATGAAAGTGTATTTAGGCAGTCTCTAGTTAGGGCTGCTTCAAGAGGAAACAAATTTAGAGACAGAACTTAGAACTACTTTATTTTGTCAATTTTCAAAGAGCTAGCACAAACCGTGTTTCATTTAGAGTTCCCAACACATCTATCTATATAGGAGAAAACAGAGTGAAACCTAAAAATGCAAACTCTTACTGGAATCGAATGCTTCAACCTCGAAGAGTGAAAATTGGGCGGCCAAGTGGACTTAGTGAACTGATCATTACCACAGAGAATCATCAAGATTGGGTGAAAAAATCTTTGCCGAGATATCAGAAAACCAGTCATTTTGGACGCTAGGCACACGTTTCCAATGAAAGTGTATTTAGGCAGTCTCTAGTTAGGGCTGCTTCAAGAGAAAACCAACCATAGAGACAGAACCTAAATCTACATTATTTTGTCAATATTCAAAGAGCTAGCACAAACCGTGTTTCATTTAGAGTTCCCAAAACATCTATGTATTTTGGAGAAAACAGATTGAACCCTAAAAATTCAAACTCTTACTGGAATCGAACGCTTCAACCTAGAAGAGTGAAAATTGGGCAGCCAAGTGGACTTAGTGAACTGATCACTACCACAGAGAATCATCCAGATTGGGTTAAAAAAATGTTTGCCGAGATTTCAGAAAACGAGTACTTTTGGACGCTTGGCACACGTTTCCAATGAAAGTGTATTTAGGCAGTCTCCAGTTAGGGCTGCTTGAAGAGGAAACAAACCATAGAGACAGAACCTAAAACTACTTTATTTTGTCAATTTTCAAAGAGCTAGCACAAACCGTGTTTCATTTAGAGTTCCCAACACATCTATCTATAAAGGAGAAAACAGAGTGAAACCTAAAAATTCAAACTCTTACTGGAAACGAACGCTTCAACCTAGAAGAGTGAATATTGGGCAGCCAAGTGGGCTTAGTGAACTGATCATTACCACAGAGAATCATCAATATTGGGTGAAAAAATGTTTGCCGAGATTTCAGAAAACCAGTACTTTTGGACGCTAGGCACATGTTTCCAATGAAAGTGTATTTAGGCAGTCTCTAGTTAGGGCTGCTTCAAGAGAAAACAAACCATAGAGACAGAACCTAAATCTACTTTATTTTGTCAATTTTTAAAGAGCTAGCACAAACCGTGTTTCATTTAGAGTTCCCAACACATCTATGTATATTGGAGAAAACAGAGTGAACACTGAAAATTCAAACTCTTACTGGAATCGAACGCTTCAACCTAGAAGAGTGAAAATTGGGCAGCCAAGTGGATATGTGAACTGATCACTACCACAGAGAATCATCAAGATTGGGGGAAAAAAATTATGCCGAGATTTCAGAAAACCAGTACTTTTGGACGCTTGGCACACCTTTCCAATGAAAGTGTATTTAGGCAGTCTCTAGTTAGGGCTGCTTCAAGAGGAAACAAACCATAGAGACAGAACCTAAAACTACTTTATTTTGTCAATTTTCAAAGAGCTAGCACAAACCGTGTTTCATTTAGAGTTCCCAACACATCTATCTATATAGGAGAAAACAGAGTGAAACCTAAAAATTCAAACTATTAGTGGAAACGAATGCTTCAACCTAGAATAGTGAAAAATTGGCAGCCAAGTGGGCTTAGTGAACTGATCATTACCACAATGTCTCATCAAGATTGGGTGAAAAAAGGTTTGCCGATATTTCAGAAAACCAGTAATTTTGGACGCTTGGCACACGTTTCCAATGAAAGTGTATTTAGGCAGTCTCTAGTTAGGGCTGCTTCAAGAGAAAACAAACCATAGAGACAGAACCTAAATCTACTTTATTTTGTCAATTTTCAAAGAGCTAGCACAAACCGTGTTTCATTTAGAGTTCCAAACACATCTATCTATATAGGAGAAAACACAGTGAAACCTAAAAATTCAAACTATTACTGGAAACGAACGCTTCAACCTAGAAGAGTGAATATTGGGCAGCCAAGTGGACTTAGTGAACTGATCATTACCATAGAGAATCATCAACATTG
>NW_027510935.1:0-29802 GCF_048772815.1 Callospermophilus lateralis
AAGCTAGCACAAACCGTGTTTGATTTAGAGTTCGAACTACATTTGTCAAAATAGGAGAAAACAGAGTGAAACCTAAAAATTCAAACTGTTACTCCAAAAAAATGCTTCAATCTAGGAGAACTAAACTTTGGCAACCAAGTGGGATTGGAACACTGGTCATTACTTGAAAGTATCATGAAGATTGGATGAAAAAATATATGTTGAGATTTCAGGAGACTCTAGTGTGTTGGAAGTTTGGCAACCCCTTTCAGTATAAGTGTTATTCGCCAGTCCCAGCTGTAGGATACAAGAGGAAACAAACCTTAGAGATAGAACGTAGAACTACTTTATTGTGTCAAGTTTCAAGAAGCTAGCACAAACCGTGTTTGATTTAGAGTTCTAACTGCATCTGTCAATATAGGAGAAAACAGAGTGAAACCTATAATTTCTAACTGTTCCTGCAAACGAATGCTACAACCTAGAAGAACAAAACTTGGGCATCCACGTTTGATTGGTGTACTGATCAATACTTGAAAGAATCATGAAGATTGGATGAAAAAATATATGTTGAGATTTCAGGAGACGGTAGTTTTTTGGAAGCTTAACAACGCCTTTCATTGAAAGTGTTATTCGCCAGTCTCTGCTTAAGGCTACATCAAGAGGAAACAAACCTTAGAGATAGAACGTAGAACTACTTTATTGTGTCAAGTTTCAAGAAGCTAGCACAAACCATGTTTGATTTAGAGTTCGAACTGCATCTGTCAATATAGGAGAAAACAGAGTGAAAACTAAAAATTCAAACTGTTACTGCAAACGAATGCTTCAACCTAGGAGAACGAAACTTGAACATGCACGTTTTATTGGTGTACTGCTCATTACTTGAAATTATCATGAAGGTCGGAAAAAAAAACATGTTGAGATTTCTGGAGACTCTATTATTTTGGCAGCTAACAACGCCTTTCATTGAATGTGTCTTTCTTCAATCTCTGCTTAAGTCTACATCCAGAGGAAACAAAAAATAAAAATAGAATGTAGAACTACTGTACTGTTTCAAGTTTCAAGAAGCTAGCACAAACCGTGTTTGATTTAGAGTTCGAACTACATTTGTCAAAATAGGAGAAAACAGAGTGAAACCTAAAAATTCAAACTGTTACTCCAAAAAAATGCTTCAATCTAGGAGAACTAAACTTTGGCAACCAAGTGGGATTGGAACACTGGTCATTACTTGAAAGTATCATGAAGATTGGATGAAAAAATATATGTTGAGATTTCAGGAGACTCTAGTGTGTTGGAAGTTTGGCAACCCCTTTCAGTATAAGTGTTATTCGCCAGTCCCAGCTGTAGGATACAAGAGGAAACAAACCTTAGAGATAGAACGTAGAACTACTTTATTGTGTCAAGTTTCAAGAAGCTAGCACAAACCGTGTTTGATTTAGAGTTCTAACTGCATCTGTCAATATAGGAGAAAACAGAGTGAAACCTATAATTTCTAACTGTTCCTGCAAACGAATGCTACAACCTAGAAGAACAAAACTTGGGCATCCACGTTTGATTGGTGTACTGATCAATACCTGAAAGAATCATGAAGATTGGATGAAAAAAATATATGTTGAGATTTCAGGAGACGGTAGTTTTTTGGAAGCTTATCAACGCCTCTCATTGAAAGTGTTATTCGCCAGTCTCTGCTTAAGGCTACATCAAGAGGAAACAAACCTTAGAGATAGAAAGTAGAGCTACTTTATTGTGTCAAGGTTCAAGAAGCTAGCACAAACCATGTTTGATTTAGAGTTCGAACTGCAAATGTCAATATAGGAGAAAACAGAGTGAAAACTAAAAATTCAAACTGTTACTGCAAACGAATGCTTCAACCTAGGAGAACGAAACTTGAACATCCACGTTTTATTGGTGTACTGCTCATTACTTGAAATTATCATGAAGGTCGGAAAAAAAATATGTTGAGATTTCAGGGGACTGTAGTATATTGGCAGCCTAACAACGCCTTTCATTGAATGTGTCTTTCGTCAGTCTCTGCTTAGTTCTACATCCAGAGGAAACAAAAAATAAAAATAGAATGTAGAACTACTTTACTGTTTCAAGTTTCAAGAAGCTAGCACAAACCGTGTTTGATTTAGAGTTCGAACTACATTTGTCAATATAGGAGAAAACAGAGTGAAACCTAAAAATTCAAACTGTTACTCCAAAAGAATGCTTCAATCTAGGAGAACTAAACTTTGGCATCCAAGTGGGATTGGTGTACAGATCATTACTTGAAAGTATCATGAAGATTGGATGAAAAAATATATGTTGATATTTCAGGAGAGTCTAGTGTGTTGGAAGTTTGGCAACCACTTTCAGTATAAGTGTTATTCGCCAGTCCCAGCTGTAGGATACAAGAGGAAACAAACCTTAGAGATAGAACGTAGAACTACTTTATTGTGTCAAGTTTCAAGAAGCTAGCACAAACCTTGTTTGATTAAGAGTTCTATCTGCATCTGTCAATATAGGAGAAAACAGAGTGAAACCTATAATTTCTAACTGTTCCTGCAAACGAATGCTACAACCTAGAAGAAGAAAACTTGGGCATCGACGTTTGATTGGTGTACTGATCAATACTTGAAAGAATCATGAAGATTGGATGAAAAAATATATGTTGAGATTTCAGGAGACGGTAGTATTGTGGAAGCTTAACAACGCCTTTCATTGAAAGTGTTATTCGCCAGTCTCTGCTTAAGGCTACATCAAGAGGAAACAAACCTTAGAGATAGAACGTAGAACTACTTTATTGTGTCAAGTTTCAAGAAGCTAGCACAAACCATGTTTGATTTAGAGTTCGAACTGCATCTGTCAATATAGGAGAAAACAGAGTGAAAACTAAAAATTCAATCTGTTACTCCAAAAGAATGCTTCAATCTAATAGAACTAAACTTTGGCATCCAAGTGGGATTGGTGTACTGATCATTACTTGAAAGTATCATGAAGATTGGATGAAAAAATATATGTTGAGATTTCAGGAGACTCTAGTGTGTTGGAAGTTTGGCAACCCCTTTCAGTATAAGTGTTATTCGCCAGTCCCAGCTTTAGGATACAAGAGGAAACAAACCTTAGAGATAGAACGTAGAACTACTTTATTGTGTCAAGTTTCAAGAAGCTAGCACAAACCGTGTTTGATTTAGAGTTCTAACTGTATCTGTCAATATAGGAGAAAACAGAGTGAAACCTATAATTTCTAACTGTTCCTACAAACGAATGCTACAACCTAGAAGAACAAAACTTGGGCATCCACGTTTGATTGGTGTACTGATCAATACTTGAAAGAATCATGAAGATTGGATGAAAAAATATATGTTGAAATTTCAGGAGACGGTAGGTTTTTGGAAGCTTAACAACGCCTTTCATTGAAAGTGTTATTCGCCAGTCTCTGCTTAAGGCTACATCAAGAGGAAACAAACCTTCGAGATAGAATGTAGAACTACTTTATTGTGTCAAGTTTCAAGAAGCTAGCACAAACCATGTTTGATTTAGAGTTCGAACTGCATCTGTCAATATAGGAGAAAACAGAGTGAAAACTAAAAATTCAAACTGTTACTGCAAACGAATGCTTCAACCTAGGAGAACGAAACTTGAACATGCAAGTTTTATTGGTGTACTGCTCATTACTTGAAATTATCATGAAGGTCGGAAAAAAAAAACATGTTGAGATTTCTGGAGACTCTATTATTTTGGCAGCTAACAACGCCTTTCATTGAATGTGTCTTTCGTCAGTCTCTGCTTAGGTCTAAATCCAGAGGAAACAAAAAATAAAAATAGAATGTAGAACTACTTTACTGTTTCAAGTTTCAAGAAGCTAGCACAAACCGTGTTTGATTTAGAGTTCGAACTACATTTGTCAAAATAGGAGAAAACAGAGTGAAACCTAAAAATTCAAACTGTTACTCCAAAAGAATGCTTCAATCTAGGAGAACTAAACTTTGGCATCCAAGTGGGATTGGTGTACTGGTCATTACTTGAAAGTATCATATCATGAAGATTGGATGAAAAAATATATGTTGAGATTTCAGGAGACTCTAGTGTGTTGGAAGTTTGGGAACCCCTTTCAGTATAAGTGTTATTCGCCAGTCCCAGCTGTAGGATACAAGAGGAAACAAACCTTAGAGATAGAACGTAGAACTACTTTATTGTGTCAAGTTTCAAGAAGCTAGCACAAACCGTGTTTGATTTAGAGTTCTAACTGCATCTGTCAATATAGGAGAAAACAGAGTGAAACCTATAGTTTCTAACTGTTCCTGCAAACGAATGCTACAACCTAGAAGAACAAAACTTGGGCATCCACGTTTGATTGGTGTACTGATCAATACCTGAAAGAATCATGAAGATTGGATGAAAAAATATATGTTGAGATTTCAGGAGATGGTAGTTTTTTGGAAGCATATCAACGCCTCTCATTGAAAGTGTTATTCGCCAGTCTCTGCTTAAGGCTACATCAAGAGGAAACAAACCTTAGAGATAGAACGTAGAACTACTTTATTGTGTCAAGTTTCAAGAAGCTAGCACAAACCATGTTTGATTTAGAGTTCGAACTGCATCTGTCAATATAGGAGAAAACAGAGTGAAAACTAAAAATTCAAACTGTTACTGCAAACGAATGCTTCAACCTAGGAGAACGAAACTTGAACATCCACGTTTTATTGGTGTACTGCTCATTGCTTGAAATTATCATGAAGGTCGGAAAAAAATATGTTGAGATTTCAGGAGACTGTAGTATTTTGGCCGCCTAACAACGCCTTTCATTGAATGTGTCTTTCGTCAGTCTCTGCTTAGGTCTACATCCAGAGGAAACAAAAAATAAAAATAGAATGTAGAACTACTTTACTGTTTCAAGTTTCAAGAAGCTAGCACAAACCGTGTTTGATTTAGAGTTCGAACTACATTTGTCAATATAGGAGAAAACAGAGTGAAACCTAAAAATTCAAACTGTTACTCCAAAAGAATGCTTCAATCTAGGAGAACTAAACTTTGGCATCCAAGTGGGATGGGTGTACTGATCATTACTTGAAAGTATCATGAAGATTGGATGAAAAAATATATGTTGAGATTTCAGGAGACTCTAGTGTGTTGGAAGTTTGGCAACCCCTTTCAGTATAAGTGTTATTCGCCAGTCCCAGCTGTAGGATACAAGAGGAAACAAACCTTAGAGATAGAACATAGAACTACTTTATTGTGTCAAGTTTCAAGAAGCTAACACAAACCGTGTTTGATTTAGAGTTCTAACTGCATCTGTCAATATAGGAGAAAACAGAGTGAAACCTATAATTTCTAACTGTTCCTGCAAACGAATGCTACAACCTAGAAGAAGAAAACTTGGGCATCGACGTTTGATTGGTGTACTGATCAATACTTGAAAGAATCATGAAGATTGGATGAAAAAATATATGTTGAGATTTCAGGAGACGGTAGTTTTTTGGAAGCTTAACAACGACTTTCATTGAAAGTGTTATTCGCCAGTCTCTGCTTAAGGCTACATCAAGAGGAAACAAACCTTAGAGATAGAACGTAGAACTACTTTATTGTGTCAAGTTTCAAGAAGCTAGCACAAACCATGTTTGATTTAGAGTTCGAACTGCATCTGTCAATATAGGAGAAAAAAGAGTGAAAACTAAAAATTCAAACTGTTACTCCAAAAGAATGCTTCAATCTAATAGAACTAAACTTTGGCATCCAAGTGGGATTGGTGTACTGATTATTACTTGAAAGTATCATTAAGATTGGATGAAAAAATATATGTTGAGATATCAGGAGACTCTAGTGTGTTGGAAGTTTGGCAACCCCTTTCAGTATAAGTGTTATTCGCCAATCCCAGCTATAGGATACAAGAGGAAACAAACCTTAGAGATAGAACGTAGAACTACTTTATTGTGTCAAGATTCAAGAAGCTAGCACAAACCTTGTTTGATTAAGAGTTCTATCTGCATCTGTCAATATAGGAGAAAACAGAGTGAAACCTATAATTTCTAACTGTTCCTGCAAACGAATGCTACAACCTAGAAGAACAAAACTTGGGAATCCACTTTTGATTGGTGTACTGATCAATACTTGAAAGAATCATGAAGATTGGATGAAAAAATATATGTTGATATTTCAGGAGACGGTAGTATTTTGGAAGCTTAACAACGCCATTCATTGAAAGTGTTATTCGCCAGTCTCTGCTTTAGGCTACATCAAGAGGCAACAAACCTTAGAGATAGAACGTAGAACTACTTTATTGTGTCAAGTTTCAAGAAGCTAGCACAAACCATGTTTGATTTAGAGTTCGAACTGCATCTGTCAATATAGGAGAAAACAGAGTGAAAACTAAAAATTCAAACTGTTACTCCAAAAGAATGCTTCAATCTAATAGAACTAAACTTTGGCATCCAAGTGGGATTGGTGTACTGATCATTACTTGAAAGTATCATGAAGATTGGATGAAAAAATATATGTTGAGATTTCAGGAGACTCTAGTGTGTTGGAAGTTTGGCAACCCCTTTCAGTATAAGTGTTATTCGCCAGTCCCAGCTGTAGGATACAAGAGGAAACAAACCTTAGAGATAGAACGTAGAACTACTTTATTGTGTCAAGTTTCAAGAAGCTAGCACAAACCGTGTTTGATTTAGAGATCTAACTGCATCTGTCAATATAGGAGAAAACAGAGTGAAACCTATAATTCTAACTGTTCCTGCAAACGAATGCTACAACCTAGAAGAACAAAACTTGGGCATCCACGTTTGATTGGTGTACTGATCAATACTTGAAAGAATCATGAAGATTGGATGAAAAAATATATGTTGAGATTTCAGGAGACGGTAGTTTTTTGGAAGCTTAACAACGCCTTTCATTGAAAGGGTTATTCGCCAGTCTCTGCTTAAGGCTACATCAAGAGGAAACAAACCTTAGAGATAGAACGTAGAACTACTTTATTGTGTCAAGTTTCAAGAAGCTAGCACAAACAATGTTTGATTTAGAATTCGAACTGCATGTGTCAATATAGGAGAAAACAGAGTGAAAACTAAAAATTCAAACTGTTACTGCAAACGAATGCTGCAATCTAGGAGAACGAAACTTGAACATCCACGTTTTATTGGTGTACTGCTCATTACTTGATATTATCATGAGGTTCGGAAAAAAAATATGTTGAGATTTCAGGAGACTGTAGTATTTTGGCAGCCTAACAACGCCTTTCATTGAATGTGTCTTTCGTCAGTCTCTGCTTAGGTCTACATATACAGGAAACAAAAAATAAAAATAGAATGTAGAACTACTTTACTGTTTCAAGTTTCAAAAGCTAGCACAAACCGTGTTTGATTTAGAGTTCGAACTACATTTGTCAATATAGGAGAAAACAGAGTGAAACCTAAAAATTCAAACTGTTACTCCAAAAGAATGCTTCAATCTAGGAGAACTAAAGTTTGGCATCCAAGTGGGATTGGTGTACTGATCATTACTTGAAAGTATCATGAAGATTGGATGAAAAAATATATGTTGAGATTTCAGGAGACTCTAGTGTGTTGGAAGTTTGGCAACCCCTTTCAGTATAAGTGTTATTCGCCAGTCCCAGCTTTAGGATACAAGAGGAAACAAACCTTAGAGATAGAACGTAGAACTACTTTATTGTGTCAAGTTTCAAGAAGCTAGCACAAACCGTGTTTGATTTAGAGTTCTAACTGCTTCTGTCAATATAGGAGAAAACAGAGTGAAACCTATAATTTCTAACTGTTCCTGCAAACGAATGCTACAACCTAGAAGAACAAAACATGGGCATCCAAGTTTGATTGGTGTACTGATCAATACTTGAAAGAATCATGAAGATTGGATGAAAAAATATATGTTGAGATTTCAGGAGACGGTAGTTTTTTGGAAGCTTAACAACGCCTTTCATTGAAAGTGTTATTCGCCAGTCTCTGCTTAAGGCTACATCAAGAGGAAACAAACCTTGAGATAGAACGTAGAACTACTTTATTGTGTCAAGTTTCAAGAAGCTAGCACAAACCATGTTTGATTTAGAGTTCGAACTTCATCTGTCAATATAGGAGAAAACAGAGTGAAAACTAAAAATTCAAACTGTTACTGCAAACGAATGCTTCAACCTAGGAGAACGAAACTTGAACATCCACGTTTTTTTGGTGTACTGCTCATTACTTGAAATTATCATGAAGGTCGGAAAAAAAAATATGTTGAAATTTCAGGAGACTGTAGTATTTTGGCAGCCTAACAACGCCTTTCATTGAATGTGTCTTTCGTCAGTCTCTGCTTAGGTCTACATCCAGAGGAAACAAAAAGTAAAAATAGAATGTAGAACTACTTTACTGTTTCAAGTTTCAAGAAGCTAGCACAAACCGTGTTTGATTTAGAGTTCGAACTACATTTGTCAATATAGGAGAAAACAGAGTGAAACCTAAAAATTCAAACTGTTACTCCAAAAGAATGCTTCAATCTAGGAGAACTAAACTTTGGCATTAAAGTGGGATTGGTGTACTGATCTAACTTGAAAGTATCATGAAGATTGGATGAAAAAATATATGTTGAGATTTCAGGAGACTCTAGTGTGTTGGAAGTTTGGCAACCCCTTTCAGTATAAGTGTTATTCGCCAGTCCCAGCTTTAGGATACAAGAGGAAACAAACCTTAGAGATAGAACGTAGAACTACTTTATTGTGTCAAGTTTCAAGAAGCTAGCACAAACCGTGTTTGATTTAGAGTTCTAACTGCATCTGTCAATATAGGAGAAAACAGAGTGAAACCTATAATTTCTAACTGTTCCTGCAAACGAATGCTACAACCTAGAAGAACAAAACTTGGGCATCTACGTTTTATTGGTGTACTGATCAATACCTGAAAAAATCATGAAGATTGGATGAAAAAATATATGTTGAGATTTCAGGAGACGGTAGTTTTGTGGAAGCTTATCAACGCCTCTCATTGAAAGTGTTATTCGCCAGTCTCTGCTTAAGGCTACATCAAGAGGAAACAAACTTTAGAGATAGAACGTAGAACTACTTTATTGTGTCAAGGTTCAAGAAGCTAGCACAAACCATGTTTGATTTAGAGTTCGAACTGCATCTGTCAATATAGGAGAAAACAGAGTGAAAACTAAAAATTCAAACTGTTACTGCAAACGAATGCTTCAACCTTGGAGAACGAAACTTGAACATCCACGATTTATTGGTGTACTGCTCATTACTTGAAATTATCATGAAGGTCGGAAAAAAAATATGTTGAGATTTCATGAGACTGTAGTATTTTGGCAGCCTAACAACGCCTTTCATTGAATGTGTCTTTCGTCAGTCTCTGCTTAGGTCTACATCCAGAGGAAACAAAAAATAAAAATAGAATGTCGAACTACTTTACTGTTTCAAGTTTCAAGAAGCTAGCACAAACCGTGTTTGATTTAGAGTTCGAACTACATTTGTCAATATAGGAGAAAACAGAGTGAAACCTAAAAATTCAAACTGTTACTCCAAAAGAATGCTTCAATCTAGGAGAACTAAACTTTGGCATCCAAGTGGGATTGGTGTACTGATCATTACTTGAAAGTATCATGAAGATTGGATGAAAAAATATATGTTGAGATTTCAGGAGACTCTAGTGTGTTGGAAGTTTGGCAACCCCTTTCAGTATAAGTGTTATTCGCCAGTCCCAGCTGTAGGATACAAGAGGAAACAAACCTTAGAGATAGAACATAGAACTACATTATTGTGTCAAGTTTCAGGAAGCTAGCACAAACCGTGTTTGATTTAGAGTTCTAACTGCATCTGTCAATATAGGAGAAAACAGAGTGAAACCTATAATTTCTAACTGTTCCTGCAAACGAATGCTACAACCTAGAAGAAGAAAACTTGGGCATCGACGTTTGATTGGTGTACTGATCAATACTTGAGAGAATCATGAAGATTGGATGAAAAAATATATGTTGAGATTTCAGGAGACGGTAGTTTTTTGGAAGCTTAACAACGACTTTCATTGAAAGTGTTATTCGCCAGTCTCTGCTTAAGGCTACATCAAGAGGAAACAAACCTTAGAGATAGAACGTAGAACTACTTTATTGTGTCAAGTTTCAAGAAGCTAGCACAAACCGTGTTTGATTTAGAATTCGAACTGCATGTGTCAATATAGGAGAAAACAGAGTGAAAACTAAAAATTCAAACTGTTACTGCAAACGAATGCTTCAATCTAGGAGAACTAAAGTTTGGCATCCAAGTGGGATTGGTGTACTGATCATTACTTGAAAGTATCATGAAGATTGGATGAAAAAATATATGTTGAGATTTCAGGAGACTCTAGTGTTTTGGAAGTTTGGCAACCCCTTTCAGTATAAGTGTTATTCGCCAGTCCCAGCTTTAGGATACAAGAGGAAACAAACCTTAGAGATAGAACGTAGAACTACTTTATTGTGTCAAGTTTCAAGAAGCTAGCACAAACCATGTTTGATTTAGAGTTCGAACTTCATCTGTCAATATAGGAGAAAACAGAGTGAAAACTAAAAATTCAAACTGTTACTGCAAACGAATGCTTCAACCTAGGAGAACGAAACTTGAATATCCACGTTTTATTGGTGTACTGCTCATTACTTGAAATTATCATGAAGGTCGGAAAAAAAATATGTTGAGATTTCAGGAGACTGTAGTATTTTGGCAGCCTAACAACGCCTTTCATTGAATGTGTCTTTCGTCAGTCTCTGCTTAGGTCTACATCCAGAGGAAACAAAAAGTAAAAATAGAATGTAGAACTACTTTACTGTTTCAAGTTTCAAGAAGCTAGCACAAACCGTGTTTGATTTAGAGTTCGAACTACATTTGTCAATATAGGAGAAAACAGAGTGAAACCTAAAAATTCAAACTGTTACTCCAAAAGAATGCTTCAATCTAGGAGAACTAAACTTTGGCATTAAAGTGGGATTGGTGTACTGATCTAACTTGAAAGTATCATGAAGATTGGATGAAAAAATATATGTTGAGATTTCAGGAGACTCTAGTGTGTTGGAAGTTTGGCAACCCCTTTCAGTATAAGTGTTATTCGCCAGTCCCAGCTTTAGGATACAAGAGGAAACAAACCTTAGAGATAGAACGTAGAACTACTTTATTGTGTCAAGTTTCAAGAAGCTAGCACAAACCGTGTTTGATTTAGAGTTCTAACTGCATCTGTCAATATAGGAGAAAACAGAGTGAAACCTATAATTTCTAACTGTTCCTGCAAACGAATGCTACAACCTAGAAGAACAAAACTTGGGCATCCACGTTTTATTGGTGTACTGATCAATACCTGAAAGAATCATGAAGATTGGATGAAAAAATATATGTTGAGATTTCAGGAGACGGTAGTTTTCTGGAAGCTTATCAACGCCTCTCATTGAAAGTGTTATTCGCCAGTCTCTGCTTAAGGCTACATCAAGAGGAAACAAACTTTAGAGATAGAACGTAGAACTACTTTATTGTGTCAAGGTTCAAGAAGCTAGCACAAACCATGTTTGATTTAGAGTTCGAACTGCATCTGTCAATATAGGAGAAAACAGAGTGAAAACTAAAAATTCAAACTGTTACTGCAAACGAATGCTTCAACCTTGGAGAACGAAACTTGAACATCCACGTTTTATTGGTGTACTGCTCATTACTTGAAATTATCATGAAGGTCGGAAAAAAAATATGTTGAGATTTCAGGAGACTGTAGTATTTTGGCAGCCTAACAACGCCTTTCATTGAATGTGTCTTTCGTCAGTCTCTGCTTAGGTCTACATCCAGAGGAAACAAAAAATAAAAATAGAATGTAGAACTACTTTACTGTTTCAAGTTTCAAGAAGCTAGCACAAACCGTGTTTGATTTAGAGTTCGAACTACATTTGTCAATATAGGAGAAAACAGAGTGAAACCTAAAAATTCAAACTGTTACTCCAAAAGAATGCTTCAATCTAGGAGAACTAAACTTTGGCATCCAAGTGGGATTGGTGTACTGATCATTACTTGAAAGTATCATGAAGATTGGATGAAAAAATATATGTTGAGATTTCAGGAGACTCTAGTGTGTTGGAAGTTTGGCAACCCCTTTCAGTATAAGTGTTATTCGCCAGTCCCAGCTGTAGGATACAAGAGGAAACAAACCTTAGAGATAGAACGTAGAACTACTTTATTGTGTCAAGTTTCAAGAAGCTAGCACAAACCGTGTTTGATTTAGAGTTCTAACTGCATCTGTCAATATAGGAGAAAACAGAGTGAAACCTATAATTTCTAACTGTTCCTGCAAACGAATGCTACAACCTAGAAGAAGAAAACTTGGGCATCGACGTTTGATTGGTGTACTGATCAATACTTGAAAGAATCATGAAGATTGGATGAAAAAATATATGTTGATATTTCAGGAGACGGTAGTATTTTGGAAGCTTAACAACGCCTTTCATTGAAAGTGTTATTCGCCAGTCTCTGCTTTAGGCTACATCAAGAGGAAACAAACCTTAGAGATAGAACGCAGAACTACTTTATTGTGTCAAGTTTCAAGAAGCTAGCACAAACCATGTTTGATTTAGAGTTCGAACTGCATCTGTCAATATAGGAGAAAACAGAGTGAAAACTAAAAATTCAAACTGTTACTCCAAAAGAATGCTTCAATCTAATAGAACTAAACTTTGGCATCCAAGTGGGATTGGTGTACTGATCATTACTTGAAAGTATCATGAAGATTGAATGAAAAAATATATGTTGAGATTTCAGGAGACTCTAGTGTGTTGGAAGTTTGGCAACCCCTTTCAGTATAAGTGTTATTCGCCAGTCCCAGCTATAGGATACAAGAGGAAACAAACCTTAGAGATAGAACGTAGAACTACTTTATTGTGTCAAGTTTCAAGAAGCTAGCACAAACCTTGTTTGATTAAGAGTTCTATCTGCATCTGTCAATATAGGAGAAAACAGAGTGAAACCTATAATTTCTAACTGTTCCTGCAAACGAATGCTACAACGTAGAAGAACAAAACTTGGGCATCCACGTTTGATTGGTGTACTGATCAATACTTGAAAGAATCATGAAGATTGGATGAAAAAATATATGTTGAGATTTCAGGAGACGGTAGTTTTTTGGAAGCTTAACAACGCCTTTCATTGAAAGGGTTATTCGCCAGTCTCTGCTTAAGGCTACATCAAGAGGAAACAAACCTTAGAGATAGAACGTAGAACTACTTTATTGTGTCAAGTTTCAAAAAGCTAGCACAAACCATGTTTGATTTAGAATTCGAACTGCATGTGTCAATATAGGAGAAAACAGAGTGAAAACTAAAAATTCAAACTGTTACTGCAAACGAATGCTGCAATCTAGGAGAACGAAACTTGAACATCCACGTTTTATTGGTGTACTGCTCATTACTTGATATTATCATGAGGTTCGGAAAAAAAATATGTTGAGATTTCAGGAGACTGTAGTATTTTGGCAGCCTAACAACGCCTTTCATTGAATGTGTCTTTCGTCAGTCTCTGCTTAGGTCTACAAATACAGGAAACAAAAAATAAAAATAGAATGTAGAACTACTTTACTGTTTCAAGTTTCAAAAGCTAGCACAAACCGTGTTTGATTTAGAGTTCGAACTACATTTGTCAATATAGGAGAAAACAGAGTGAAACCTAAAAATTCAAACTGTTACTCCAAAAGAATGCTTCAATCTAGGAGAACTAAAGTATGGCATCCAAGTGGGATTGGTGTACTGATCATTACTTGAAAGTATCATGAAGATTGGATGAAAAAATATATGTTGAGATTTCAGGAGACTCTAGTGTGTTGGAAGTTTGGCAACCCCTTTCAGTATAAGTGTTATTCGCCAGTCCCAGCTTTAGGATACAAGAGGAAACAAACCTTAGAGATAGAACGTAGAACTACTTTATTGTGTCAAGTTTCAAGAAGCTAGCACAAACCGTGTTTGATTTAGAGTTCTAACTGCTTCTGTCAATATAGGAGAAAACAGAGTGAAACCTATAATTTCTAACTGTTCCTGCAAACGAATGCTACAACCTAGAAGAACAAAACATGGGCATCCAAGTTTGATTGGTGTACTGATCAATACTTGAAAGAATCATGAAGATTGGATGAAAAAATATATGCTGAGATTTCAGGAGACGGTAGTTTTTTGGAAGCTTAACAACGCCTTTCATTGAAAGTGTTATTCGCCAGTCTCTGCTTAAGGCTACATCAAGAGGAAACAAACCTTGAGATAGAACGTAGAACTACTTTATTGTGTCAAGTTTCAAGAAGCTAGCACAAACCATGTTTGATTTAGAGTTCGAACTTCATCTGTCAATATAGGAGAAAACAGAGTGAAAACTAAAAATTCAAACTGTTACTGCAAACGAATGCTTCAACCTAGGAGAACGAAACTTGAATATCCACGTTTTATTGGTGTACTGCTCATTACTTGAAATTATCATGAAGGTCGGAAAAAAAAATATGTTGAAATTTCAGGAGACTGTAGTATTTTGGCAGCCTAACAACGCCTTTCATTGAATGTGTCTTTCGTCAGTCTCTGCTTAGGTCTACATCCAGAGGAAACAAAAAGTAAAAATAGAATGTAGAACTACTTTACTGTTTCAAGTTTCAAGAAGCTAGCACAAACCGTGTTTGATTTAGAGTTCGAACTACATTTGTCAATATAGGAGAAAACAGAGTGAAACCTAAAAATTCAAACTGTTACTCCAAAAGAATGCTTCAATCTAGGAGAACTAAACTTTGGCATTAAAGTGGGATTGGTGTACTGATCTAACTTGAAAGTATCATGAAGATTGGATGAAAAAATATATGTTGAGATTTCAGGAGACTCTAGTGTGTTGGAAGTTTGGCAACCCCTTTCAGTATAAGTGTTATTCGCCAGTCCCAGCTTTAGGATACAAGAGGAAACAAACCTTAGAGATAGAACGTAGAACTACTTTATTGTGTCAAGTTTCAAGAAGCTAGCACAAACCGTGTTTGATTTAGAGTTCTAACTGCATCTGTCAATATAGGAGAAAACAGAGTGAAACCTATAATTTCTAACTGTTCCTGCAAACGAATGCTACAACCTAGAAGAACAAAACTTGGGCATCCACGTTTTATTGGTGTACTGATCAATACCTGAAAGAATCATGAAGATTGGATGAAAAAATATATGTTGAGATTTCAGGAGACGGTAGTTTTTTGGAAGCTTATCAACGCCTCTCATTGAAAGTGTTATTCGCCAGTCTCTGCTTAAGGCTACATCAAGAGGAAACAAACTTTAGAGATAGAACGTAGAACTACTTTATTGTGTCAAGGTTCAAGAAGCTAGCACAAACCATGTTTGATTTAGAGTTCGAACTGCATCTGTCAATATAGGAGAAAACAGAGTGAAAACTAAAAATTCAAACTGTTACTGCAAACGAATGCTTCAACCTTGGAGAACGAAACTTGAACATCCACGTTTTATTGGTGTACTGCTCATTACTTGAAATTATCATGAAGGTCGGAAAAAAAATATGTTGAGATTTCAGGAGACTGTAGTATTTTGGCAGCCTAACAACGCCTTTCATTGAATGTGTCTTTCGTCAGTCTCTGCTTAGGTCTACATCCAGAGGAAACAAAAAATAAAAATAGAATGTAGAACTACTTTACTGTTTCAAGTTTCAAGAAGCTAGCACAAACCGTGTTTGATTTAGAGTTCGAACTACATTTGTCAATATAGGAGAAAACAGAGTGAAACCTAAAAATTCAAACTGTTACTCCAAAAGAATGCTTCAATCTAGGAGAACTAAACTTTGGCATCCAAGTGGGATTGGTGTACTGATCATTACTTGAAAGTATCATGAAGATTGGATGAAAAAATATATGTTGAGATTTCAGGAGACTCTAGTGTGTTGGAAGTTTGGCAACCCCTTTCAGTATAAGTGTTATTCGCCAGTCCCAGCTGTAGGATACAAGAGGAAACAAACCTTAGAGATAGAACGTAGAACTACTTTATTGTGTCAAGTTTCAAGAAGCTAGCACAAACCGTGTTTGATTTAGAGTTCTAACTGCATCTGTCAATATAGGAGAAAACAGAGTGAAACCTATAATTTCTAACTGTTCCTGCAAACGAATGCTACAACCTAGAAGAACAAAACTTGGGCATCGACGTTTGATTGGTGTACTGACAATACTTGAAAGAATCATGAAGATTGGATGAAAAAATATATGTTGAGATTTCAGGAGACGGTAGTTTTTTGGAAGCTTAACAACGACTTTCATTGAAAGTGTTATTCGCCAGTCTCTGCTTAAGGCTACATCAAGAGGAAACAAACCTTAGAGATAGAACGTAGAACTACTTTATTGTGTCAAGTTTCAAGAAGCTAGCACAAACCATGTTTGATTTAGAGTTCGAACTGCATCTGTCAATATAGGAGAAAAAAGAGTGAAAACTAAAAATTCAAACTGTTACTCCAAAAGAATGCTTCAATCTAATAGAACTAAACTTTGGCATCCAAGTGGGATTGGTGTACTGATTATTACTTGAAAGTATCATGAAGATTGGATGAAAAAATATATGTTGAGATTTCAGGAGACTCTAGTGTGTTGGAAGTTTGGCAACCCCTTTCAGTATAAGTGTTATTCGCCAATCCCAGCTATAGGATACAAGAGGAAACAAACCTTAGAGATAGAACGTAGAACTACTTTATTGTGTCAAGTTTCAAGAAGCTAGCACAAACCTTGTTTGATTAAGAGTTCTATCTGCATCTGTCAATATAGGAGAAAACAGAGTGAAACCTATAATTTCTAACTGTTCCTGCAAACGAATGCTACAACCTAGAAGAGCAAAACTTGGGAATCCACGTTTGATTGGTGTACTGATCAATACTTGAAAGAATCATGAAGATAGGATGAAAAAATATATGTTGATATTTCAGGAGACGGTAGTATTTTGGAAGCTTAACAACGCCTTTCATTGAAAGTGTTATTCGCCAGTCTCTGCTTTAGGCTACATCAAGAGGAAACAAACCTTAGAGATAGAACGTAGAACTACTTTATTGTGTCAAGTTTCAAGAAGCTAGCACAAACAATGTTTGATTTAGAGTTCGAACTGCATCTGTCAATATAGGAGAAAACAGAGTGAAAACTAAAAATTCAAACTGTTACTCCAAAAGAATGCTTCAATCTAATAGAACTAAACTTTGGCATCCAAGTGGGATTGGTGTACTGATCATTACTTGAAAGTATCATGAAGATTGAATGAAAAAATATATGTTGAGATTTCAGGAGACTCTAGTGTGTTGGAAGTTTGGCAACCCCTTTCAGTATAAGTGTTATTCGCCAGTCCCAGCTATAGGATACAAGAGGAAACAAACCTTAGAGATAGAACGTAGAACTACTTTATTGTGTCAAGTTTCAAGAAGCTAGCACAAACCTTGTTTGATTAACAGTTCTATCTGCATCTGTCAATATAGGAGAAAACAGAGTGAAACCTATAATTTCTAACTGTTCCTGCAAACGAATGCTACAACCTAGAAGAACAAAACTTGGGAATCCACGTTTGATTGGTGTACTGATCAATACTTGAAAGAATCATGAAGATTGGATGAAAAAATATATGTTGAGATTTCAGGAGACGGTAGTATTGTGGAAGCTTAACAACGCCTTTCATTGAAAGTGTCATTCGCCAATCTCTGCTTTAGGCTACATCAAGAGGAAACAAACCTTAGAGATAGAACATAGAACTACTTTATTATGTCAAGTTTCAAGAAGCTAGCACAAACAATGTTTGATTTAGAGTTCGAACTGCATCTGTCAATATAGGAGAAAACAGAGTGAAAACTAAAAATTCAAACTGTTACTCCAAAAGAATGCTTCAATCTAGGAGAACTAAACTTTGGCATCCAAGTGGGATTGGTGTACTGATCTAACTTGAAAGTATCATGAAGATTGGATGCAAAAATATATGGTTAGATTTCAGGAGACTCTAGTGTGTTGGAAGTTTGGCAACCCCTTTCAGTATAAGTGTTATTCGGCAGTCCCAGCTTTAGGATACAAGAGGAAACAAACCTTAGAGATAGAACGTAGAACTACTTTATTTTGTCAAGTTTCAAAAAGCTAGCACAAACCGTGTTTGATTTAGAGTTCAAACTGCATCTGTCAATATAGGAGAAAACAGAGTGAAACCTATAATTTCTAACTGTTCCTGCAAACGAATGCTACAACCTAGAAGAACAAAACTTGGGCATCCACGTTTGATTGGTGTACTGATCAATACTTGAAAGAATCATGAAGATTGGATGAAAAAATATATGTTGAGATTTCAGGAGACGGTAGTTTTTTGGAAGCTTAACAACGCCTTTCATTGAAAGTGTTATTCGCCAGTCTCTGCTTAAGGCTACATCAAGAGGAAACAAACCTTAGAGATGGAACGTAGAACTACTTTATTGTGTCAAGTTTCAAGAAGCTAGCACAAACCATGTTTGATTTAGAGTTCGAACTGCATCTGCCAATATAGGAGAAAACAGAGTGAAAACTAAAAATTCAAACTGTTACTGCAAAAGAATGCTTCAACCTAGGAGAACGAAACTTGAACATCCACGTTTTATTGGTGTACTGCTCATTACGTGAAATTATTATGAAGTTCGGAAAAAAAATATGTTGAGATTTCAGGAGACTGTAGTATTTTGGCAGCCTAACAACGCCTTTCATTGAATGTGTCTTTCGTCAGTCTCTGCTTAGGTCTACATCCAGAGGAAACAAAAAGTAAAAATAGAATGTAGAATTACTTTACTGTTTCAGGTTTCAAGAAGCTAGCACAAACCGTGTTTGATTTAGAGTTCGAACTACATTTGTCAATATAGGAGAAAACAGAGTGAAACCTAAAAATTAAAACTGTTACTCCAAAAGAATGCTTCAATCTAATAGAACAAAACTTTGGCATCCAAGTGGGATTGGTGTACTGATCATTACTTGAAAGTATCATGAAGATTGAATGAAAAAATATATGTTGAGATTTCAGGAGACTCTAGTGTGTTGGAAGTTTGGCAACCCCTTTCAGTATAAGTGTTATTCGCCAGTCCCAGCTATAGGATACAAGAGGAAACAAACCTTAGAGATAAAACGTAGAACTACTTTATTGTGTCAAGTTTCAAGAAGCTAGCACAAACCTTGTTTGATTAAGAGTTCTATCTGCATCTGTCAATATAGGAGAAAACAGAGTGAAACCTATAATTTCTAACTGTTCCTGCAAACGAATGCTACAACCTAGAAGAACAAAACTTGGGAATCCACGTTTGATTGGTGTACTGATCAATACTTGAAAGAATCATGAAGATTGGATGAAAAAATATATGTTGAGATTTCAGGAGACGGTAGTATTGTGGAAGCTTAACAACGCCTTTCATTGAAAGTGTCATTCGCCAGTCTCTGCTTTAGGCTACATCAAGAGGAAACAAACCTTAGAGATAGAACATAGAACTACTTTATTATGTCAAGTTTCAAGAAGCTAGCACAAACAATGTTTGATTTAGAGTTCGAACTGCATCTGTCAATATAGGAGAAAACAGAGTGAAAACTAAAAATTCAAACTGTTACTCCAAAAGAATGCTTCAATCTAGGAGAACTAAACTTTGGCATCCAAGTGGGATTGGTGTACTGATCTAACTTGAAAGTATCATGAAGATTGGATGCAAAAATATATGGTTAGATTTCAGGAGACTCTAGTGTGTTGGAAGTTTGGCAACCCCTTTCAGTATAAGTGTTATTCGCCAGTCCCAGCTTTAGGATACAAGAGGAAACAAACCTTAGAGATAGAACGTAGAACTACTTTATTGTGTCAAGTTTCAAAAAGCTAGCACAAACCGTGTTTGATTTAGAGTTCAAACTGCATCTGTCAATATAGGAGAAAACAGAGTGAAACCTATAATTTCTAACTGTTCCTGCAAACGAATGCTACAACCTAGAAGAACAAAACTTGGGCATCCACGTTTGATTGGTGTACTGATCAATACTTGAAAGAATCATGAAGATTGGATGAAAAAATATATGTTGAGATTTCAGGAGACGGTAGTTTTTTGGAAGCTTAACAACGCCTTTCATTGAAAGTGTTATTCGCCAGTCTCTGCTTAAGGCTACATCAAGAGGAAACAAACCTTAGAGATGGAACGTAGAACTACTTTATTGTGTCAAGTTTCAAGAAGCTAGCACAAACCATGTTTGATTTAGAGTTCGAACTGCATCTGCCAATATAGGAGAAAACAGAATGAAAACTAAAAATTCAAACTGTTACTGCAAAAGAATGCTTCAACCTAGGAGAACGAAACTTGAACATCCACGTTTTATTGGTGTACTGCTCATTACGTGAAATTATTATGAAGTTCGGAAAAAAAATATGTTGAGATTTCAGGAGACTGTAGTATTTTGGCAGCCTAACAACGCCTTTCATTGAATGTGTCTTTCGTCAGTCTCTGCTTAGGTCTACATCCAGAGGAAACAAAAAGTAAAAATAGAATGTAGAATTACTTTACTGTTTCAGGTTTCAAGAAGCTAGCACAAACCGTGTTTGATTTAGAGTTCGAACTACATTTGTCAATATAGGAGAAAACAGAGTGAAACCTAAAAATTAAAACTGTTACTCCAAAAGAATGCTTCAATCTAGGAGAACTAAACTTTGGCATCCAAGTGGGATTGGTGTACTGATCTAACGTGAAAGTATCATGAAGATTGGATGAAAAAATATATGTTGAGATTTCAGGAGTCAAGTTTGTTGGAAGTTTGGCAACCCCTTTCAGTATAAGTGTTATTCGCCAGTCCCAGCTTTAGGATACAAGAGGAAACAAACCTTAGAGATAGAACGTAGAACTACTTTATTGTGTCAAGTTTCAAGAAGCTAGCACAAACCGTGTTTGATTTAGACTTCTAACTGCATCTGTCAATATAGGAGAAAACAGAGTGAAACCTATAATTTCTAACTGTTCCTGCAAAGGAATGCTACAAACTAGAAGAACAAAACTTCGGCATCCACATTTGATTGGTGTACTGATCAATACTTGAAAGAATCATGAAGATTGGATGAAAAAATATATGTTGAGATTTCAGGAGACGGTAGTTTTTTGGAAGCTTAACAACGCCTTTCATTGAAAGTGTTATTCGCCAGTCTCTGCTTAAGGCTACATCAAGAGGAAACAAACCTTAGAGATAGAACGTAGAACTACTTTATTGTGTCAAGTTTCAAGAAGCTAGCACAAACCATGTTTGATTTAGAGTTTGAACTGCATCTGTCAATATTAGAGAAAACAGAGTGAAAACTAAAAATTCAAACTGTTACTGCAAACGAATGCTTCAACCTAGGAGAACGAAACTTGAACATCCACGTTTTATTGGTGTACTGCTCATAATTTGAAATTATCATGACGGTCGGAAAAAAAAATATGTTGAGAAATCAGGAGACTGTAGTATTTTGGAAGCCTAACAACGCCTTTCATTGAATGTGTCTTTCGTCAGTCTCTGCTTAGGTCTACATCCAGAGGAAACAAAAAATAAAAATAGAATGTAGAACTACTTTACTGTTTCAAGTTTCAAGAAGCTAGCACAAACCGTGTTTGATTTAGAGTTCGAACTACATTTGTCAATATATTAGAAAACAGAGTGAAACCTAAAAATTCAAACTGTTACTCCAAAAGAATGCTTCAATCTAGGAGAACTAAACTTTGGCATCCAAGTGGGATTGGTGTACTGATCATTACTTGAAAGTATCATGAAGATAGGATGAAAAAATATATGTTGAGATTTCAGGAGACTCTAGTGTGTTGGAAGTTTGGCAACCCCTTTCAGTATAAGTGTAATTCGCCAGTCCCAGCTGTAGGATACAAGAGGAAACAAACCTTAGAGATAGAACGTAGAACTACTTTATTGTGTCAAGTTTCAAGAAGCTAGCACAAACCGTGTTTGATTTAGAGTTCTAACTGCATCTGTCAATATAGGAGAAAACAGAATGAAACCTAAAAATTCAAACTGTTACTCCAAAAGAATGCTTCAATCTAGGAGAACTAAACTTTGGCATCCAAGTGGGATTGGTGTACTGATCATTACTTGAAAGTATCATGAAGATTGGATGAAAAAATATATGTTGAGATTTCAGGAGACTCTAGTGTGTTGGAAGTTTGGCAACCCCTTTCAGTATAAGTGTTATTCGCCAGTCCCAGCTGTAGGATACAAGAGGAAACAAACCTTAGAGATAGAACGTAGAACTACTTTATTGTGTCAAGTTTCAAGAAGCTAGCACAAACCGTGTTTGATTTAGAGTTCTAACTGCATCTGTCAATATAGGAGAAAACAGAGTGAAACCTATAATTTCTAACTGTTCCTGCAAACGAATGCTACAACCTAGAAGAACAAAACTTGGGCATCCACGTTTGATTGGTGTACTGATCAATACTTGAAAGAATCATGAAGATTGGATGAAAAAATATATGTTGAGATTTCAGGAGACGGTAGTTTTTTGGAAGCTTAACAACGCCTTTCATTGAAAGGGTTATTCGCCAGTCTCTGCTTAAGGCTACATCAAGAGGAAACAAACCTTAGAGATAGAACGTAGAACTACTTTATTGTGTCAAGTTTCAAGAAGCTAGCACAAACAATGTTTGATTTAGAATTCGAACTGCATGTGTCAATATAGGAGAAAACAGAGTGAAAACTAAAAATTCAAACTGTTACTGCAAACGAATGCTGCAATCTAGGAGAACGAAACTTGAACATCCACGTTTTATTGGTGTACTGCTCATTACATGATATTATCATGAGGGTCGGGAAAAAATATGTTGAGATTTCAGGAGACTGTAGTATTTTGGCAGCCTAACAACGCCTTTCATTGAATGTGTCTTTCGTCAGTCTCTGCTAAGGTCTACATCCAGAGGAAACAAAAAATAAAAATAGAATGTAGAACTACTTTACTGTTTCAAGTTTCAAGAAGCTAGCACAAACCCTCTTGATTTAGAGTTCGAACTACATTTGTCAATATAGGAGAAAACAGAGTGAAACCTAAAAATTCAAACTGTTACTCCAAAAGAATGCTTCAATCTAGGAGAACTAAACTTTGGCATCCAAGTGGGATTGGTGTACTGATCATTACTTGAAAGTATCATGAAGATTGGATGAAAAAATATATGTTGAGATTTCAGGAGACTCTAGTGTGTTGGAAGTTTGGCAACCCCTTTCAGTATAAGTGTTATTCACCAGTTCCAGCTTTAGGATACAAGAGGAAACAAACCTTAGAGATAGAACGTAGAACTACTTTATTGTGTCAAGTTTCAAGAAGCTAGCACAAACCGTGTTTGATTTAGAGTTCTAACTGCTTCAGTCAATATAGGAGAAAACAGAGTGAAACCTATAATTTCTAACTGTTCCTGCAAACGAATGCTACAACCTAGAAGAACAAAACATGGGCATCCACGTTTGATTGGTGTACTGATTAATACTTGAAAGAATCATGAAGATTGGATGAAAAAATATATGTTGAGATTTCAGGAGACGGTAGTTTTTTGGAAGCTTAACAACGCCTTTCATTGAAAGTGTTATTCGCCAGTCTCTGCTTAAGGCTACATCAAGAGGAAACAAACCTTGAGATAGAACGTAGAACTACATTATTGTGTCAAGTTTCAAGAAGCTAGCACAAACCATGTTTGATTTAGAGTTCGAACTGCATCTGTCAATATAGGAGAAAACAGAGTGAAAACTAAAAATTCAAACTGTTCCTGCAAACGAATGCTTCAACCTAGGAGAACGAACCTTGAACATCCACGTTTTATTGGTGTACTGCTGATTACTTGAAATTATCATGAAGGTCGGAAAAAAATATGTTGAGATTTCAGGAGACTGTAGTATTTTGGCAGCCTAACAAGGCCTTTCATTGAATGTGTCTTTCGTCAGTCTCTGCTTAGGTCTACATCCAGAAGAAACAAAAAATAAAAATAGAATGTAGAACTTCTTTACTGTTTCAAGTTTCAAGAAGCTAGCACAAACCGTGTTTGATTTAGAGTTCGAACTACATTTGTCAATATAGGAGAAAACAGAGTGAAACCTAAAAATTCAAACTGTTACTCCAAAAGAATGCTTCAATCTAGGAGAACTAAACTTTGGCATCCAAGTGGGATTGGTGTACTGATCTAACTTGAAAGTATCATGAAGATTGGATGAAAAAATATATGTTGAGATTTCAGGAGACTCTAGTGTGTTGGAAGTTTGGCAACCCCTTTCAGTATAAGTATAATTCGCCAGTCCCAGCTGTAGGATACAAGAGGAAACAAACCTTAGAGATAGAACGTAGAACTACTTTATTGTGTCAAGTTTCAAGAAGCTAGCACAAACCGTGTTTGATTTAGAGTTCTAACTGCATCTGTCAATATAGGAGAAAACAGAATGAAACCTAAAAATTCAAACTGTTACTCCAAAAGAATGCTTCAATCTAGGAGAACTAAACTTTGGCATCCAAGTGGGATTGGTGTACTGATCATTACTTGAAAGTATCATGAAGATTGGATGAAAAAATATATGTTGAGATTTCAGGAGACTCTAGTGTGTTGGAAGTTTGGCAACCCCTTTCAGTATAAGTGTTATTCGCCAGTCCCAGCTGTAGGATACAAGAGGAAACAAACCTTAGAGATAGAACGTAGAACTACTTTATTGTGTCAAGTTTCAAGAAGCTAGCACAAACCGTGTTTGATTTAGAGTTCTAACTGCATCTGTCAATATAGGAGAAAACAGAGTGAAACCTATAATTTCTAACTGTTCCTGCAAACGAATGCTACAACCTAGAAGAACAAAACTTGGGCATCCACGTTTGATTGGTGTACTGATCAATACTTGAAAGAATCATGAAGATTGGATGAAAAAATATATGTTGAGATTTCAGGAGACGGTAGTTTTTTGGAAGCTTAACAACGCCTTTCATTGAAAGGGTTATTCGCCAGTCTCTGCTTAAGGCTACATCAAGAGGAAACAAACCTTAGAGATAGAACGTAGAACTACTTTATTGTGTCAAGTTTCAAGAAGCTAGCACAAACAATGTTTGATTTAGAATTCGAACTGCATGTGTCAATATAGGAGAAAACAGAGTGAAAACTAAAAATTCAAACTGTTACTGCAAACGAATGCTGCAATCTAGGAGAACGAAACTTGAACATCCACGTTTTATTGGTGTACTGCTCATTACATGATATTATCATGAGGGTCGGGAAAAAATATGTTGAGATTTCAGGAGACTGTAGTATTTTGGCAGCCTAACAACGCCTTTCATTGAATGTGTCTTTCGTCAGTCTCTGCTAAGGTCTACATCCAGAGGAAACAAAAAATAAAAATAGAATGTAGAACTACTTTACTGTTTCAAGTTTCAAGAAGCTAGCACAAACCCTCTTGATTTAGAGTTCGAACTACATTTGTCAATATAGGAGAAAACAGAGTGAAACCTAAAAATTCAAACTGTTACTCCAAAAGAATGCTTCAATCTAGGAGAACTAAACTTTGGCATCCAAGTGGGATTGGTGTACTGATCATTACTTGAAAGTATCATGAAGATTGGATGAAAAAATATATGTTGAGATTTCAGGAGACTCTAGTGTTATGGAAGTTTGGCAACCCCTTTCAGTATAAGTGTTATTCGCCAGTTCCAGCTTTAGGATACAAGAGGAAACAAACCTTAGAGATAGAACGTAGAACTACTTTATTGTGTCAAGTTTCAAGAAGCTAGCACAAACCGTGTTTGATTTAGAGTTCTAACTGCTTCAGTCAATATAGGAGAAAACAGAGTGAAACCTATAATTTCTAACTGTTCCTGCAAACGAATGCTACAACCTAGAAGAACAAAACATGGGCATCCACGTTTGATTGGTGTACTGATTAATACTTGAAAGAATCATGAAGATTGGATGAAAAAATATATGTTGAGATTTCAGGAGACGGTAGTTTTTTGGAAGCTTAACAACGCCTTTCATTGAAAGTGTTATTCGCCAGTCTCTGCTTAAGGCTACATCAAGAGGAAACAAACCTTGAGATAGAACGTAGAACTACATTATTGTGTCAAGTTTCAAGAAGCTAGCACAAACCATGTTTGATTTAGAGTTCGAACTGCATCTGTCAATATAGGAGAAAACAGAGTGAAAACTAAAAATTCAAACTGTTCCTGCAAACGAATGCTTCAACCTAGGAGAACGAACCTTGAACATCCACGTTTTATTGGTGTACTGCTGATTACTTGAAATTATCATGAAGGTCGGAAAAAATATGTTGAGATTTCAGGAGACTGTAGTATTTTGGCAGCCTAACAAGGCCTTTCATTGAATGTGTCTTTCGTCAGTCTCTGCTTAGGTCTACATCCAGAAGAAACAAAAAATAAAAATAGAATGTAGAACTTCTTTACTGTTTCAAGTTTCAAGAAGCTAGCACAAACCGTGTTTGATTTAGAGTTCGAACTACATTTGTCAATATAGGAGAAAACAGAGTGAAACCTAAAAATTCAAACTGTTACTCCAAAAGAATGCTTCAATCTAGGAGAACTAAACTTTGGCATCCAAGTGGGATTGGTGTACTGATCTAACTTGAAAGTATCATGAAGATTTAATGAAAAAATATATGTTGAGATTTCAGGAGACTCTAGTGTGTTGGAAGTTTGGCAACCCCTTTCAGTATAAGTATAATTCGCCAGTCCCAGCTGTAGGATACAAGAGGAAACAAACCTTAGAGATAGAACGTAGAACTACTTTATTGTGTCAAGTTTCAAGAAGCTAGCACAAACCGTGTTTGATTTAGAGTTCTAACTGCATCTGTCAATATAGGAGAAAACAGAATGAAACCTAAAAATTCAAACTGTTACTCCAAAAGAATGCTTCAATCTAGGAGAACTAAACTTTGGCATCCAAGTGGGATTGGTGTACTGATCATTACTTGAAAGTATCATGAAGATTGGATGAAAAAATATATGTTGAGATTTCAGGAGACTCTAGTGTGTTGGAAGTTTGGCAACCCCTTTCAGTATAAGTGTTATTCGCCAGTCCCAGCTGTAGGATACAAGAGGAAACAAACCTTAGAGATAGAACGTAGAACTACTTTATTGTGTCAAGTTTCAAGAAGCTAGCACAAACCGTGTTTGATTTAGAGTTCTAACTGCATCTGTCAATATAGGAGAAAACAGAGTGAAACCTATAATTTCTAACTGTTCCTGCAAACGAATGCTACAACCTAGAAGAACAAAACTTGTGCATCCACGTTTGATTGGTGTACTGATCAATACTTGAAAGAATCATGAAGATTGGATGAAAAAATATATGTTGAGATTTCAGGAGACGGTAGTTTTTTGGAAGCTTAACAACGCCTTTCATTGAAAGGGTTATTCGCCAGTCTCTGCTTAAGGCTACATCAAGAGGAAACAAACCTTAGAGATAGAACGTAGAACTACTTTATTGTGTCAAGTTTCAAGAAGCTAGCACAAACAATGTTTGATTTAGAATTCGAACTGCATGTGTCAATATAGGAGAAAACAGAGTGAAAACTAAAAATTCAAACTGTTACTGCAAACGAATGCTGCAATCTAGGAGAACGAAACTTGAACATCCACGTTTTAGTGGTGTACTGCTCATTACATGATATTATCATGAGGGTCGGGAAAAAAAATATGTTGAGATTTCAGGAGACTGTAGTATTTTGGCAGCCTAACAACGCCTTTCATTGAATGTGTCTTTCGTCAGTCTCTGCTTAGGTCTACATCCAGAGGAAACAAAAAATAAAAATAGAATGTAGAACTACTTTACTGTTTCAAGTTTCAAGAAGCTAGCACAAACCGTGTTTGATTTAGAGTTCAAACTACATTTGTCAATATAGGAGAAAACAGAGTGAAACCTAAAAATTCAAACTGTTACTCCAAAAGAATGCTTCAATCTAGGAGAACTAAACTTTGTCATCCAAGTGGGATTGGTGTACTGATCATTACTTGAAAGTATCATGAAGATTGGATGAAAAAATATATGTTGAGATTTCAGGAGACTCTAGTGTGTTGGAAATTTGGCAACCCCTTTCAGTATAAGTGTTATTCGCCAGTCCCAGCTTTAGGATACAAGAGGAAACAAACCTTAGAGATAGAACGTAGAACTACTTTATTGTGTCAAGTTTCAAGAAGCTAGCACAAACCGTGTTTGATTTAGAGTTCTAACTGCTTCTGTCAATATAGGAGAAAACAGAGTGAAACCTATAATTTCTAACTGTTCCTGCAAACGAATGCTACAACCTAGAAGAACAAAACATGGGCATCCACGTTTGATTGGTGTACTGATCAATACTTGAAAGAATCATGAAGATTGGATGAAAAAATATATGTTGAGATTTCAGGAGACGGTAGTTTTTTTGGAAGCTTAACAACGCCTTTCATTGAAAGTGTTATTCGCCAGTCTCTGCTTAAGGCTACATCAAGAGGAAACAAACCTTGAGATAGAACGTAGAACTACTTTATTGTGTCAAGTTTCAAGAAGCTAGCACAAACCATGTTTGATTTAGAGTTCGAACTGCATCTGTCAATATAGGAGAAAACAGAGTGAAAACTAAAAATTCAAACTGTTCCTGCAAACGAATGCTTCAACCTAGGAGAACGAACCTTGAACATCCACGTTTTATTGGTGTACTGCTGATTACTTGATATTATCATGAAGGTCGGAAAAAAAAATATGTTGAGATTTCAGGAGACTGTAGTATTTTGGCAGCCTAACAAGGCCATTCATTGAATGTGTCTTTCGTCAGTCTCTGCTTAGGTCTACATCCAGAGGAAACAAAAAATAAAAATAGAATGTAGAACTTCTTTACTGTTTCAAGTTTCAAGAAGCTAGCACAAACCGTGTTTGATTTAGAGTTCGAACTACATTTGTCAATATAGGAGAAAACAGAGTGAAACCTAAAAATTCAAACTGTTACTCCAAAAGAATGCTTCAATCTAGGAGAACTAAACTTTGGCATCCAAGTGGGATTGGTGTACTGATCTAACTTGAAAGTATCATGAAGATTGGATGAAAAAATATATGTTGAGATTTCAGGAGACTCTAGTGTGTTGGAAGTTTGGCAACCCCTTTCAGTATAAGTGTTATTCGCCAGTCCCAGCTTTAGGATACAAGAGGAAACAAACCTTAGAGATAGAACGTAGAACTACTTTATTGTGTCAAGTTTCAAAAAGCTAGCACAAACCGTGTTTGATTTAGAGTTCAAACTGCATCTGTCAATATAGGAGAAAACAGAGTGAAACCTATAATTTCTAACTGTTCCTGCAAACGAATGCTACAACCTAGAAGAACAAAACTTGGGCATCCACGTTTGATTGGTGTACTGATCAATACTTGAAAGAATCATGAAGATTGGATGAAAAAATATATGTTGAGATTTCAGGAGACGGTAGTTTTTTGGAAGCTTAACAACGCCTTTCATTGAAAGTGTTATTCGCCAGTCTCTGCTTAAGGCTACATCAAGAGGAAACAAACCTTAGAGATGGAACGTAGAACTACTTTATTGTGTCAAGTTTCAAGAAGCTAGCACAAACCATGTTTGATTTAGAGTTCGAACTGCATCTGCCAATATAGGAGAAAACAGAGTGAAAACTAAAAAATTCAAACAGTTACTGCAAAAGAATGCTTCAACCTAGGAGAACGAAACTTGAACATCCACGTTTTATTGGTGTACTGCTCATTACGTGAAATTATTATGAAGTTCGGAAAAAAATATGTTGAGATTTCAGGAGACTGTAGTATTTTGGCAGCCTAACAACGCCTTTCATTGAATGTGTCTTTCGTCAGTCTCTGCTTAGGTCTACATCCAGAGGAAACAAAAAATAAAAATAGAATGT
>NW_027510936.1:0-29780 GCF_048772815.1 Callospermophilus lateralis
TGTTAACTTTAAAAGCACATGGAAAAACTATTTCAACAAAAAATTGACTAGATTTATAAACTCCTACCCTATATAATGCAAAAGGCAAGTCCAAGTATACAACGTGCCTCCTCTGAACTGCTTGTATTTCTATTCTGTTTCGGTTATTTTTCTCCATCATATTAGGATTAGTATTCAGAATCTAGTAGGGTATGTGTTAGTGTCAGGGATTCAGTATATCAAATGTAAAATAGAAAAATGAAACCAATGTGTATGCAAATATGTGCTAAAAAAATCTTCCCACCTCATCCAGAACAATTCCTTGACATTTCCTTCCCCCAAAGTAAGACACAATTAGAGGAGTAGACTAATAAAATCTGTGAATAATATGCTCAGGAGTTACAACCTTGGAAGTGGTAGAGGAGTTTTCCTAGTATGGGACAGGATAAACACTCCATATATATGGAGCTCTGCTGGCCTAAATACTTCTTGAGAAACTGCCTCTGAGATTGGGCACTTGAAATATATGTTTTTGTCAGGAGCTTTAGCTTCTTTCTAGTGAGACCATCAAAGCTGTGTCTGCATCTATGTGACCTGGAGGACATGATTTCTTATTTTCCAATGAACATGAGGCAGCAGTGCTGAATTCTCTCTTTGTAGGTAAACTGTGGCCACTGGGGCTAAGGGTATTCCCATGTGGACTGGGAAGCCATTTGGTCATCCTCCACTTTTCGTGGTGTTCTTACTGCTGCACTGGGACTTTGGCATTTGCTTCATGAAATAAAAGAAGTTCAACTGGGACACAGTTCTGGAGGCAATTCTGTCATGTGTGGTTGGTCAGGGTCTGCAGGAGAATGCACCAACCAGGCTTCTATCCCACATAGCTTGGCCACATGTCCATAGCAACCTGATTCTGAACCTTGCCCGGAAACATCTCCATATAACAAGAAGCCTTTACATGGAAGGGTCTGCTGGCTGCACCATGTAAGTCACAAAGCCATTGGAAGCCAATGGCAGATCCACATGGCCCCACCACAAATTTTTTATCACACATCTGCCTACCACTGCTCTAGGCCCACTACTCAGCAGGTTCCAACATACTGGCATCACTGTTGTACACCATTTTCATGAAACCACTCAATCAAGGCACTGTCTTGCATATTTACGATCAGCAACAGGACATCCAAAGTTTCTCCAGTGCCACCTGGTCATGGGAATTTCAAAAATTTCATGGTATTTATCTAGGCATTTTTCAAGGATGACGTTGCAGGCACTGTGGGTTTCAATTCATTCAGGAACCTTAAATGGTGAGGAAGCTCATTTCAATGAATGCTCTGTAGAACTCTCACAGGCAAGGCTTCCCAAAGAGTGGCCAAAATGTCACATGAAGCCAGGCCCATTGAGGTCTACAATGTGACGTCCATGGGTGTTGTGACTCTCAACAATGGCTGACAAGTCTTTCAGAATTAAATCATGTGATATCCTGGCTGAGATACCCAGGGCTCTGTGGAAAGCCAACCTGGGCCTAGATCTCAGTTTCCAAGGGTGATTCTCATGGGTGGACTCCTAAAATCCCAACAAAATTCATGGCAATACTTCTCTGAATTCAGTCTCTAAGGGGAATCACACCAGAGTTCAAGCCCAGGTGGTCCAGGTCATGTCTTCATACTGGACACAAATGACCAAATTTAAAACCAAAACCCTCCCATATGGCCCTCATCTTCTTCCATATAGACACTAATCACAACCTCTGGCGGAAGGTTTCCATGAGTGGTGGAGTCCAAGAGAGTGTCCAAAATAACTCTCTTGCCCCTCATTGGTGTAAATTCAGGGTGGTCTGGACACCCTTCATGTGAAACAGGAGTGATCAAATATGCTAGACGTTAATACTTCTATGCTTCTCCATTTTGTGGAAAACTGAGTGTCAGGTATATATTTTTATGTGATTTGCAGTCATGAGAAATCACAAGCACCTCTGCAGGTCTTTGAAGAACCCATTTGACCCAAAGGATCCCTATTCTCACTTGATGGAGTTCAAGAAATTTAAAGAGGAAGGCGACAGACTTCATCCACAAGGACTGCTTTTTGGCCATTTTGGTTTTGGATGCACACATGGGATCTCTCTTTACATCCACCAGGTGCTTAGAATCTAAGCCACAACCTCACACAGGGCCAAGAGGCTGATTCAGACACATCCCTTTCCAAAGCAATTAAGCAAAGAGCCACAGGTGATGCCCATTCATTTCCGTTTGAAAACTGTTTTCTTTAGGCTTCACAAAGGTGTGGCCTGAGGCAAAGACCTTCCTGACATTCAGGGGAACAGAACAATAGGTTAGCAAATGGCCCAAAGCAGTGTTTCTCCACTGAGACTTTCCTGGTCACACTGATATCTGAATTTTCTGAGATGCTCACCATTCCCTTCAGCTATCCAGTACATGGCCATGTCACAGAGCTTGGAGGTGGTACATAACTTGGTCACAAAATCATGAGCCTATTCTGGAGAGTGGCCAGAATTCAGGAAGAAAACAGGAACTTAGGAAGATAGCAGGTGTTACCCATCCATAAGGCAAGCCGCATTCCTTTCATACATTGGGCAGGAAGAATTCTGGTAAGCTTTCTAATAGCTTGGACACATCCTTTGATGCATTCTCTTTTCTAATGTCTACAACCATGGACACAGTGGGATACACAGACTTAAAAACACTCGCCTTGTCAAATCACTTGTTAGAAATCGTCCATTCCAAACCAAACAAACTGCCTTTCCTACCTATTCTCAAAACATGAGACAAAATCACAAACACACACTCACACCCACAAAGTCACCACCTTTCCCAAAGTAGGTCTCTGACTATCGGGTGTGACCTCTGACTGGTGGGCCATATTATGTTCCCATCAAATGGCCTGTTCTGTCTCAGATCTGGTTTCCTTGGCCAACTCTGTGAAGTTGTCAGGAGACAGCGGTGAGCCACTTCCTGCTTTCTCAGGAAAGGCCACTCTTCAGAGCTTTCCTGGCATTTGGCCATCCTCACATCAGTAGATACCAAGAAAGACTGACTCTGTCCTTGGTAAATCAAAAGAAGGGAGACCACTGGGACTGGGCCTGGGACTAGATTTGTGTGCCTCCATGCCTGGATCCCAAGTTCAGAGAGTTCCATCACCAAGAATGTGAGGTGAGGTCACTTCCTTCAGGAACTGAATGAGGTCAATGCCTTGGCAAGCACGTTGTCCTAACATTTGCTTCCAAAGGTCCAATGAAATGGAGGCTGTCCCTAATTCCTTTGACACTTTCACAAGTTAGAATGGTATATCAAACATTGGTAACCGGGAACAGCTCTCCACAGAGGCCTCGTTTTGTCCTCCTTCTCTACATAAAGAAGAGAGAGGCTGATTCAGACACATCCCTTCATGCTGACCAGGTTGTTTGCAATGAAAGATGACTTTTGCTCTCTCAGTTCCTTCATAGGTGCCTACAACTTCTCTAGGGATCATTTGCGCATAGACCTTTGAGTTTCTCAGCAGTTGGAAGATCCCCTAAATTCCTGTATTTTAAGACCAACTCTGTCCTTGCTCTTCTCTAAAGTTAGATTGAGGGAACAGTGTATGTTTAGGGTTAATAACAGGTTTGATTTGGAATAGAAATCATTCTGCTGGATGAATAATGGTATTGGGAATCTGCGATATTTTCAAGAATATATAGGTAAAATATATGAATCTGAAAACAGAAATCTAGGTAAGATTTGAAGCCCAGAAGGGCATTGGGCCCTTGATTGCGGTATTAAGCATAGGACCTTGTAACTTGGATGATTGATTTTCAAAGAGAACTTCCAGTCAAAATGGATAATCAGGAGTATTAGGAAGATAGTCGGTATGTTTATAAAGGAGAGTGAGTATAGGATTTGGACCAAAAGTTCTTTAGCTATAGGGTTTTGGGTATTGAGTGAATGTAAATGTCAGCACATGTGAAGAATTAATCACAATGATGAACTGGGGAAAATATGTAGGAATGCAGATATCAATAGAGACTTTAGGAAATCTGGCAAAGTATAGTCGGTAGTGAAATGTTAATAAAATAGATTCTTGTCACTTCCTGTTTTTCTGTATGCTTAATAAAACACTGTTGAAATCTTGAGAAGTGTTTTCTAAACTTTTTCCCAGAATGTGCTGTCCACAACTGCCAAACTTCAGAATGTACTCCCTCACCCAGATGCACGCAAACTGCTCACTTGCCCAGGCCCATCAATAAACTTTCCTCCCTGCCCTCTTCAAGGAAAGTATATAAGCTCTGCTTAAGCTGTTCTCAGGGTTCTCTGCTCTATTCAAATGAGCTCTGAGCCCCAGCATGCTGGACCCAGAAAAAACCCTTTGTTTTTGGATGAGATAGTCTCTTAGTGGTCTCTTCCCCCAATGCTCTTCCGATCTTTATATATGGAGGTTCCACCGAAATCCAGCAGCGGTGAACGAGAGACCCCAATGGGCTACTCTCAGGGTAAGTAAGGCGCCTCTTTCTGGTTTCAGGTTTCAGGTTAGGGCTTGGCAAAATGGCTGTCGATGAAGTGTGTGAGCTCTCTTTGATGGTGGCTGGCAGACGTGTCACAGAGCCACAAGCCAAGTCCCTGGGGGACGCCACAGAGGACTCGGGAATCGAGGAATAATAGTCCCCTCGACTCAGTGATACTTTGTTTCAGATTCGGTATTGCCAGCCCATCGGGTTTTGCCACAAGCTCAGTCTTGGTCTCAGTGTTGGACGTCCATTGCCTGTCTTTATTGTTTTCTCTTGTCTGTGTCCTGTGTCGTTGCTTTTACTGTTTGTGTATCTTTCATTATGGGACAGATCACTTCAATGCCTCTGTCCCTGACCCTTGATCTATGGACCAAAGTCCGCTTAAGGGCTCAGAATGTTTCTTTTTCAGTAAAACGCTGGACCTGGCAGACTCTGTGTGCCACAGAATGGCCCACCTTTGGATTCGGATGGCCCCTAGAAGGATCTTTCTACTTCCCAGTAATTTAAAAAGACAGAGATATTGTCCTACAGCCAGGGCCACATAGCCATACTGATAAACAGGAATATACCTTAACTTGGCAGGACCTCTGCAAATCTCCTCTTCCGTGGTTGAAGCCTTTCCTTGCTGTGTCCCCGTTCCTACTCCTTCCCCCACGATCTCTCAACCCCTCTGCTCCTCCTCCTCCTCCACCCTCTGTTCTCCCTGAGTCACAAGATTTGACTCTACTGGACTCTCCTCCCCTTCCTTATCTTCTACCCTTGTCCCACAACCCCCAACACCCTCTAAGTGATTCTCCAGCTGCTGACTCAGCCTCTCCGCAATTGGAGGACGCTAAGCCAGCCCAGGGCCCTCCAGATAACTCCCCTGTGTCACACTCAGCCCCTCCTCCCCTGGAGGAAGCTGGACTTGCTAAAGGAACTCGCCAGAGGCAAATGATTGAAAACCCTGGAACTCCCGTGTTGCTTCCCTCCATCCCTAAGGGCCAATGATTGACGATGGCCATGGGGAAAAAAAATGGAAGCCTACCAGTATTGGCCTTCTCCTCTTCAGACCTATATAAATGGAAAAATAACAATCCCCCTTTTACCGAGGACCCAACCTGGCTCTCAGGTCTGGTGAAGTGATTGATGTTTTCACACCAACCTACTTGGGATGACTGCCAACAACTCCTAGGGACTCTGTTCATGACAGAGGATCAAAAGAGAATCCTCCTTTAGGCTAGAAAAAAGTATCCTCGGACCAAATGCGTGACCGACACAACTTCCCAACATATTCAAAGCCGGCTTTCTCTTGAAACTACCCAACTGGGACCCCAACACCTTTGAAGGTAGGGAGCATCTGTCCACTTATCGCCGGGCTCTAATAGTGGGTATCTTAGTGGCCGCTAGGTGACCAACTAATTTGGCCAAGGTAAGAGAGATTATTTAAGGGCCTGATGAATCTCCCTCTATGTTCCTAGAGATAATTATGTAGGCATATAAGAGACATACTCCTTTCGATCCTCAGGCAGAGGATCAAAAGGCATCTGTCACAATGGCCTTTATTGGGAAAGCTGCCCTGGATATTAAAAGAAAGTTACAATGCTTAGATGGATTACAAGATATGACTTTGAGGGATTTAGTCAGAGAACCCGAGAAGGTATACTTTAAGAGAGAATCTGAGGAAGAGAAGGGAGCTTAGTGAGGATAAAAGAAACAAAAGACAGACTAAGGCATTGACTAAGGTCCTGGTCACAATAACAAATAGGCCAGAAATTAAGAAACAGAGAGACAGGAAGGGATACCTGGGCACACACTAGAGGCCACCCCTGGCCTCAGATCAATGTGCCTACTCTAAAGAAAAAGGACACTGGGCCAAAGAGTGCCCTAGAAAGAGACAGCCATGCCAGCCAGATATTCTGACTCTGGAGGAATACTAAGAAAGTCCGGGCTCAGATCCTCTCCCTGACCTCAAGGTAACTTTTGAAGTGGAGGGGAACACAATAAACTTTGAAGTAGATACAGGGGGAATATACTCAGCCTGTAAGGCCCATTGGGCCCTCTACCGAATAAAAGGTCTCTAATTCAAGAGTCTAACAGAAGTAAATATCGGGCTTTGACAACTACGAGGACCATGGACCAGGGAAAAGGAAAAATCCATCACTCCTTCCTAGTAATCCCATAATGCCTGGCCCCATTGATGGGCAGAGTTCTGCTCACCAAGCTCTGGGCCAAAATAACTTTTAACCCTGAAGGCCCCCAAGTGGAATTTTTTAATCCTTCAGTAACTACTCCTATAATCATGGCTCTAACTATGTCAGTAGCAAATGTTCATCAACTCACTCACCTTTGTTCAAAGAAACTGCATTCATTCGTGAAGGATCAAGAACACAGTTTTCCACTAACCTACTCACAGCAAAAGGAAATAACTGAATGGGTAACAAAAGCCTGTCAGGTCCATTAATTGGTTAAAGCTTACACTTCCAAGCTTCCTGCAGGAAAGTACCTATGAGGAACCAGACGAGGACAATTCTGGGAAGTGGACTTTACTGAAATTAAGCCAGTAAGGTATGGACTTAAATAACTCCTAGTCTTTGAACATACATTTTCAGGATGTATTGAAGCCTTCCCCACACACACAAAAAAAAAGAAATAAAAAAGAAGAAAAAAGAAACATCGCAAATGGTTGTAAAGAAGATCCTGGAAGATATTTATTCTCCCCTTGACGACCAGTAGTCTTAACCCTCATCAGCCCCTTAAGCTGCGATGGCTGATCACAAATCCTACTGGACACGAAGTATGGCCTATCTCGAATACAGCCCCCTTACGAACCTGGTGGCCATCTCTCCACCCAGTCATTTGTCAGCTGGCTATAGGTCTTCCCTATTGGGATATCCCTGATTAACAGGATCCGACTAAAATTCCATTAAATCCCTTCCGTACCATAGATAATGGAAACAAACATTATAGATGTAGGGACACGTGAGCCAGATGCAAGTTGGCTAGTCTAGATTACTAAGTTTGCCTGGCAGACTATCAAAGCCACAAAGAGTAATGGCTGTGTGGGGGAAAAGCCGACTTTTTCTGTATGTCATGGGAATGTGTGCATACAGGGGATGCCTGATGGAACCCCAATTCTTCATCAAATTCAGTACACAGCATTGGCCACATTACCAATTAGACAACCAAAAACTATGGCACCCAGAGGGGTCTCTAGATCCTCAAATTTTGTGTGACCTTTTTCACTTCTGCAAGTGCTCAAAAGAGTGAAAGGAAATTCCCCTATGTGGAAGCCTTTTCCCTCCTTCACTCACATCCTGAACTATGCTTCTCCAATAGATCATTATCCTCAGCCTTCTGCTCCAGACCCTCTGCTGTCACTCCCATCTCAGCAACTTGATTTCTCCCCTCCAATAACTAGATTAGAAACCTAAAGCTCCACCAGTTCTCAGACCATCGCCCCCTTGCTGAGGTAGCAGGTACATAGGTACCGCGCCACCGACTCATTCCTCTCATCTCCTGTCAGTGCCCTCACCGGGTCCCACCAGGTCCTCTTACCAGCTAACCCAATGCTCAAACGAGCTGAGGAGAGCCCTGATACCCTTATCCAAGATGTAATATAATTGGCCTTTAAAGTTGCTTTGTCATCACTGAAAACAGGTTACTAAAATTTAAAGTCCCTCACAGGATTTTGGGATCCTCACTCCCATCTTTCACTCTGCTCTACCTGATCTACTGCTCAAGTTTGCTGCTAGGAAATTCCCAATACCCTTTCGCATTATTCTTTTACATCTCTCTTTTCCCTCATTCTCAGATCCTCGGAGGTGCTCTCAGCCCCACCTTCCTCGTCTTTCCCCCTCTGTACCAGGCCCACAGAAAAGTCTTAAATGACCTTCTTCAGAAGTCTTCACCATGGCTGAGTTTTGAACTTTCAGCCAAACAGTCCCAATAAAGACTTTAATGTAGATAAACATTCTCTTTTGTATTGCCCTGTTCTACTTGGCCACTGGCTAAAAATCTCAGTACTTCTAAGCTAGACAACCCCTAACTAGTTTTTCACAAAATATGTGAACAAGTCCTCTGGCCTTCAGCTGGGGCTTCACAGAGATGGCTACATTTCTAAGATAAAGAAATTACCATCCGGGCTCCATGGTAACAGCTGGCAGGGGGAAAATAAGAAAGGGAAGAAAAAGCTCTCCTCCTCCCAGGTGTCCTTGAAAAGTTAACTTGCCCAGAACAGAAGGAAAAACAGAAACAAATACTGCTTTTTCAAACTTCTGAAGACTGTGAACTTCTGAGCCCCATCCCTTATATGTTGGGTACAAAATTCTGAAACTACCTAAACTTGAGTTTCAGGGGATTAATTGATTACAATAGAAGCAATGCCCTCTGAATCCGGTTGCAACCAAATAGGACTTTTTCCCTCTCTTGAGTGCTATCTTAGGTGTCTTACTTTGTCAGTGCCTACAACAGCATAATTCTATATACTTAAACATCGTTTATGTTTTCATGAAATGATCAAGATATGTGATAAATTGTGTAATGGTGCAGATGTTTCCCAGAGTGCTCTATCATGACCCAGGTTCATTTGAAGATCAAATAGGGGGGGCATACAACCGGTTCCACTGGGAACATATATCCCTCACTTTAGCCATCCTATTAGGATTAGGAGTTGCTGCACGGGTGGGCAGAGGAACCAGTGGCATTGTCCATGGGACACAAAAGATGACCCAATTAGAAGCAGCAATAGAGCAAAAGTAAGATATTAGAAACCTCCTTCAGGGCTTTGCATGAAACTTTAACCTCTCTCTCTGAAGTTGTTTTACAGAACAATTGAGGGTTGGACCTCCTCTTCATTAGAGAAGGGGGCCTTTGTGCTGCATTGAGGGAAGAATGTTGTTTTTATGCTAACTATACTGGAGTTGTAATAAAATCTATGAGTAAATTTAAAAGACACCTTGAAGAGCATCAACAAGTGAGAGAGGCCCAAAAAGGGTGGCTTGAGTCTTGGTTCACACAGTCCCCCTGGTTAACTACGTTTTTATCAACCCTGGCCGGTCCAATAATAATCCTCATATTATTGCTAACTATAAACACTGTTTGCTCAACCGTGTAATGTCTTTTCTCCAGGCTCAAATTGGACGAGTTAAACTTATGGTAATACCCCACTAGCAGACATTGAATGTGACACCCTCCAATGATCATTTTTATGATTAAAATTAGCCAGAAGAAGAAGTGGGGAATGAAATATTAATAAAATAGGTACTTGTCACATCTTGTTTTTCTGTATGCTTAACAGAACACCGTTGAAATCTTGAGAAATGTTTGCAAATCTTGTTCCCAGAATGTTCTATCCCCAGCTGCCAAATTGCAGAATGTACTCCCTCTCAGAGTTGCATGCAAACCGCCCACTCGCCCTGACACATCAATACAATTCCCTCCCTTCCCTCTCCAGGGAAAGTATATAAGCTCTACTTCAGCTATTCTCAGGGCTATCTGCTCTATTCAGGTGAGCTCTGAACCCCAGCATGCTGGACACCCAATAAACCCTTTGATGTTGCATGAGATAGTCTGTTGGTAGTCTCCTCCTCTGAAGCTCGCACCACATTTACTTGGATGATTAAATGTAGAAGAGAACATCCAGTCAAAAAGGGATAGTCTGTAGCATTAGGAAGATAGTCAATAAGTTTAGGAAGAAGGGTGAGTATAAGATTTGGAACAAAAGTTTCTTAGCAATAGGATTTCGATTAGAGAGTGAATGTAAATGTCAGCACAGGTGAAGAGTCAGTCACAATGATGAACTGGGGAAAATATGTAGGAAAGCATATATCAATATAGACATTACAAAATCAGGCAGAGTATAAAGTGAGTGATAGGATTAGACATTTTGAACAGGGTTGAGTTTAAATATATAATCTTAGGAAGAAAAACATATGTAGTCACAAATAGGATTGACATTTGAGAGCATTGGGCAAATTTCAGGTGGATGAATATTTCTGAGAATAATCTTGTGAATAGTTGATTATAAATCCACATACATGAACATGAATGAATTTAGGGAGTGAATATAAGACACATATATTTCATATTTTGAAAAATCTGGAGAGTGTATATGTATGCATATATATATATATATATATATATATATATATATATATATATATACACATATGTATACATATACATAAAACACACACACAGACAAAAAAGTAGCAATATATATGTCAATCAAAATTCATTATAAAATATATACCATCCACAGATCTAAAAATATTCATTTTACTGAACATGGATTTATATATAATGCTGTTCAACTAGCAAGCTCACCCATAGGTTGAATATTCAGTTCCAACAGGGTTTAGTAGGAGTGATCTCTTCTAACAATTTGTATCTGCCAAGTCAGCCACCTCACAAGAATGTACGTGTGGTACCAGATAGGAATCTATATGTGCATATAAGAATACAGAGAAAGGGAGACCGGAATTCACATATTTGTTAACCTTAAAAATACAAGGACAACTATTTCAACAAACAATTGACTAGATTTATAACTCCAACTCTGTATCATGCAAAAGGCAAGTCCATCTATACACCATGCCTACCCTGAACTGCTTGTATTTCTATTCTTTATGGGTTATTTTTCTCCATCATATTAGGATTAGTAGTCAGAGTCTGGTAGGGTATGGGTTAGAGTCAGGTATTCAGTATTTTGAATTGAAAATAGGACACTGAATCCAATGTGTATGCAAATATATGCTACGGAAAAATCTTCCCACTCTCCTCCAGAACAATGCCTTGACATTACCTTCGCCCCAAGTAAGACACAATTAGAGGAGAAGAGTTAGAAAATCTGTGAATACATATCTAGAATGGAAAATGCTCCAGATTTCACATCTTTGGAGGTGGTAGAGGAGTTTCCGAAAGTAAGAGACAGGGTAAACACTCCACAAACATGGAGCTCTGCTGGCCAAAAGACTTTTTGAGAATCTGCCTCTGAGGTTGGGCACTTGAAATATATGTTGTTGTCAGGAGCTTTAGCTTTATTTGTAGTGAAACCATCAAAGCTGGATCTGCATCTATGTGACCTGGAGGAAATGGTTACTTATTTTCAAATAAAAATGAGGCAGCAGTGATGAATTCTCTTTTTGTAGGTAAACTTTGGCCACTGAGGGCTAAGGGTCTTCCCGTGTGGACTGTGAAACCAATGGTCATCCTCCAATTTTCGTGGTGTTTCTTGCTGCTGCACTGGTAGTTTGGTATTTGCTTCATGAAATACAATGAGTTCAAATGGGACACAGTGCTGAAGGGAGTTCTGTCAGGTGTGGTTGGCAGGGTCTCCAGGAGAATGCACCAACCAGGGTTCTATCTCAAGTAGCTTGCCCCCTTGACAATTACAACATGATACTGAACATTGCTCTGAAACCTCTCCATATAAAAATATGCCTTTACATATATGGGTGTGATGGTTGCACCATGTCAGTCACAGCCATTTGGAAGCCAATGGAAGATCCACATGGCCCCACCACAGATGTTTTATAACACATTTGCATAACACAGCTCTAGGCCCACTACTTACCAGGCCCCAACTTACTGGCATCTCTGTTCTACACCATTTTCATGAAACCCAGTCAATCAAGGCCCTGTCTGGTATACTCATGATCATCAACAGGACATCAAAGGTCCTCCAGTGCCAGCTGGTCATCGGAATTTCTAAAATTTCTTCGTAATTATCTAGCATTTTTTCACAGATGCATTTGGAGGCAATGTTGGTTTCAATTCATTCAGGAACCATTAAATGGTGAGGAAGCTAATTTCAGGGAAATCTCTGGAGCACACTCACAGGCAAGTCTACCCAAAGAGTGGCCAAAAAGTCACATGAAGCCAGGCCCATTGAGGTCTACAAAGCGAGGTCCAAGTGTGTTTTGAATCTCAATTATGCCTGCCAAGTCTTTCAGAATAAAATCATGTAATATCCTGGCTGTGATTCGCAGTGTTCTGTGGAAAGCCACTCTGGGCCTTGATCCCAGGTTCCCAATGGCAACTCTCATTCCTGGCCTCCTAAAATCCCCACACAATTCATGTCAATACTTCTCTGAGGTCAGTTCCAGAACTCAGTCGCTAAGGGGAATCACAGCAGAATTCATGCCCAGGTGGACCCAGTCATCTCTTCCAACTGCCACACAAATGACCACAATTATAACCAAAACACTCCTACATGGCCCTCATCTTCTACCATAAAGATACTCATCATAACATCTGGATGGAGGTTTTCATGAGAGGCACATCCCAAGACAGTGTCCAAAATAAGCTCCCTTGCCCCTCATTTGCCGAATGACAGGGTGGCTTGGACACCCTTCCTGTGAACCAGGAGTGATTAAATAGGCCTGCCCTTAATACTGCTTCGCTTCTCCAATTTGAGCCTCTCTGACTGTGGGGTCTAGATTCTTTTTGTGAATTTGAGTCATGAGAAAAGCCAAGCACCTCTGCAAAGATTTGAAGAACTCATTTCACCCAAAGGATCCCTATTCTGACATGATGGATTTCAGAAACCTAACAAAGGAAGGCAATATACTTCATGCACATTGATTGAACGTTTTTCCATTTTGGTTTAGATGCACATATGGGATCTTTCTTTACATCCATCAGGTGCTGAGAATCTAAGTCACAGCCTAAAACAGGGCAAAGGGCCTGAATCAGACACATCGTTTTCCAATGAAATTAAGCAAAGAGCCAGAGGTGATGCACATTCATTTCCATTTGAAAACTGTTTTCTTCAGGCTTAACAATGGGTTGCATGAGACATAGACCTTTCTGATATTCAGGGCAACAGAACAATAGGTAAGCAAAAGGCCCAAAGCAGGGTATCTCCACTGAGACTTTCCTGGTCACACTGATATCTGAGTTTTCTGAGATGCTGGCCATTCCATTCAGGTATCCAGTACATGGCCATGTCAAAGACCTTGGATTTGGTACGTATCTTGGACACATAACCATGAGCCTATTCTAGAGAGTGGCCAGAATTCAGGAAGAAAACAGGGACTTAGGAAGGTATTAGGTGTTGCCCGTGCATAAGGCAAGCCACACTCCATTCATAAATTGGGCAGGATGAATGCTGGGAAGCTTTATACTAGACATGACACATCCATTGCTGCATTCTCTTTTCTCATGTCTACTACCACAGGCACAGTGGGATACACAGACATGGAAACACTCACCTCGTCAAACGACTTACCAGAAACAGTTCACTCCAAAACAAACAAACCGCCATTCCTACCTATTTTCAGAACATGAGACAAACCACAAACCCACACCCACTCCCAAAAAGGCACCTCCTTCCCCAAGTAGCTGTGTGACTAACCAGAGTGTCCTCTGACTGGTGGCCATACTCTGTTCTTCTGAAATGGCCTGTCCTCTCTCAGATCTGTTTTCCTTGGCGAACTCTGTAAAGTTGTAAGGAAAAAATGGAGAGCTACTACCTGCTTTCTCAGGAAAGTTCTCTCTTCAGAGCTCTCCAGGCATTTGGTAATCCTCACTTCAGTAGGAACCAAGAATGACTGACTTTATCCTTGCTAAATCCAAACAAGTGAGCCCACTGGGACTGGGACTGAAACTGCCTCTGGGTGCCTGGCTCCTTGGATACAAAGTTCAGAGAGTTCCATCACCAAGGAAATGAGGTATGTCACATTCTTTGGAACTGAATGAGGTCACTGCCTTGGCAAAGGTATATCTTATGATGTGCAAAAACTGAAGAAATAATAATGTACCAGTGTCGAATACAAATGAATGACAAATTACATATCATGTCCCATAGGATTCTACTTGCATTGATGTTAGACTGCGTCAGTTACTGTAGAATAATTAGGATTTGTATGCACCATTCACTGAAGTTAGTTTTCAGTACTAGGAAACAAATATGTATTTCAGGTGGATGAATATTTCTGATTATAATCTTGTGAAAAGTGGATTATAAATCCACATACATGAACATGAATGAATTTAGAGAGTGTATATTAGACACATATATTTCATATTTTGAAAAATTTGGAGAGTATATCTATATCTATATCTATATCTATATATATACACACACACACACACACACACACACACACACACACAACACTCACAGACATTAAAAAGTAACAATATAAATGCCAATCGAAATTCATCAGTAAATATGTATCATCCACAAATGCAAAAATATTTATTTTACTGAACATGAGTTAATGTATAATGTTGTTCTACTAGGACGCTCTCCTACAGGTTGAATTTTCATTTCCAACAGCATTTAGGAGGAGTGAACTCTTCTCACAATTTGTATCTGCCAAGACAGCCACCTCACAAAAATGTACGTGTGATACCTGGTAGGATTGTATATATGCATATAAATATACATGTGTGAATAGGCTACAGAAAAGGGAAACAAGAATTCACAAATTTGTTAAGTTTAAAAACACATGGAGAATATTTCAATTAAAATTTGACTAGATTTATAACTCCTACCTTATATAATGCAAATGTCAAGTCCAACTATTCAACATGTCTCCTCTGAAGTACTTGTATTTCTAATGTGTTGGGTTAATTTTCTCCATTATATTAGGATGAATAGTCTGAGTCTACTAGGTATGGGTTAGTGTCAGGGATTCAGTACTTCGAATGGAAATTTGGAAAATGAATCCAATGTGTATGTAAATATATGCTGCACAAATATCCTCCCGCTCTCATCCAGAACAATGCCTTGACATTACCTTCACCCCAAGTAAGACACAATTAGAGGAGAAGAGTTACAAAATCAGTGAATACATATCTGGAATGGAAAATGCTCAGGAGTTCACAACCTTGGAGGTGGTAGAGGAGTTTCCAAAACTAAGGGACAGGGTAAACACTCCACAAACATGGAGCTCTGCTGGCCTAAAAACTTTTTGAGAAACTGCCTCTGAGCTTCCACACTTGAAATATATGTTGTTTTCAGGAGATTTGGCTTCCTCTGTAGTGAGATCATCAAAGCTGGGTCTGCATCTATGTGACCTGGAGGACATGGTTTCTTATTTTCCAATGAACATGATGAAGCAGTGCTGAGCTGAATCCACTCTTTGTAGGTAAACTGAGGCCACTGGGGACTAAGTGTCTCCCCATGTGGACTGTGATGCCATTTGGTCCTTCTCCACTGTTTGTGGTGTTTTTGCTGCTGCACTGTGAGTTTGGTATTTGTTTCACGAAATACTAGGAGCTAAACTGGGACACAGTGCTGGAGGGAGTTCTGTCACGTGTGGTGGGTCAGGGTCTGCAAGAGAATGCACCAACTAGGCTTCTATCTCTCACAGCTTGCCCCATTGCCCCCTTGTCCATATCAACCTGATTCTTAATTTTCCTCTGAAAACTCTCCATATAACAAGGTGCCTTTACATATAAGGGTCTACTGGCTGCACCATGTCAATTACAAGCCATTTGGAATCCAATGGTAGATCCACATGGCCCTACCACGGATGTTTTATCAAACACCTCCCCACCACTGCTCTAGACCCACTACTCAGCAGGCTCCAACTTACTGGCATCTCTGTTCTACACCATTTTCATGAAACTCAGTAAATCAAGGCACTGTCTGGTATACTCATGATGAGCAACAGGACATCCAATGTTTCTCCAGTGCCACCTGGTCATAGGAATTTCAAAAATTTCAAATTTCATGGTATTTATCTAGCCATTTTTCAATCATGAAGTTGGAGGCACTGTGGGATTCAGTTCATTCAGCAAACATTAAATGGTGAGGAAGCTCATTTCAATGAAATCTCTGGAGAACTCTCACAGGCACGGCTTCCCAAAGAGTGGACAAAAGGTCACATTTGGCCAGGCCCATTGAGGTCTACAATGTGAGGTCCATGTGTGTTTTGACTCTCAACTATGGCTGCCATTTCTTTAAGAATAAAATCATGTGATATCCTTGCTGAGATTCCCAGGCCTCTGTGGAAATCCACCGGGGGCCTAGGTCTCAGTTTCCAAGAGCGACTTTCATGCATGGCCTCTTAAAATCCCAACAAAATTCATGGCAATGCTTCTCTGAGTTCAGTTCCAAAACCCAGTCTCTAAGGGGAATCACACCAGAGTTCAAGCCCACGTGGACCCAGTCATTTTTTCCAATGCCACACAAATGACCAAAATTAAAACCAAAACACTCCCACATGGCCCTCATCTTATTCCATATAGTCAATCATCTTAACCTCTGGCTGGAGGTTTCCATGAGGGGCGCAGCCCAAGACAGTGTCCAAAATCAGCTCGTTTGCCCCTCATTTGCCTAAAGTCAGGGTAGCCTGGACACCGTTTCTGTGAACCAGGAGTGAACTAATAAGCCTGCCGTTAATACTTCTGTGTTTCTCCAATTTGAGGCCTACTGATTTTAGGTATCGATTCTTTAGGTGATTTAGAGTCATGCGAAAACACAAGCACCTCTGCAGGGCTTTGAAGAACTCATTTGACCCAAAGAATCCCTATTGTCATTTGATGGAGTGCAGGAACCTAACAGAGGAAGGCAGGAGACTTCATCCACAATGAATGAAATTTTTTGCCATTTTGGTTTTGGAAGCTCACATGGGATCATTCTTAATATCCATCAGGTGCTGAGAATCTAAGTCACAGCCACACACAGGTCCAAGAGGCTGATAAAGACACATCCCTTTCCAAAGCAATTAAGCAAAGAGCCACAGGTGAGGCCCATTCATTTCCATTTGAAAACTGTTTTCTTCAGGCTTCACAAAGGGGTGGCCTGAGGCAAAGACCTTCCTGACATTCAGTGAAACAGAACAATAAGTAAGCAAAAGGCCCAAAGCAGGGTTTCTGCACTGAGACTTTCCTGTTCACACTGATATCTGAGTTTTCTGAGATGCTCGCCATTCTCTTCAGCTATCCAGTACATGGCCATGTCACAGAGCTTGGAGGTGGTACATATTTTGACACAAATCCATGAGCCTATTCTGGAGAGTGGCCAGAATTCAGGAAGAAAACAAGAACTTAGAAAGATAGCAGGTGTTGCACATCGATAAGACAAGCTGCAGTCCATTCATATATTGGGCAGGATGAATTATGGGAAGATTTATACTAGACAGGACACATCCATTAATGCATTCTCTTTTCTAATGTCTACAACAACGGACACAGTGGGATACACAGAAACAGAAACACTCGCCGTGTCAAATGACTTACTAGAAACTGTCCACTCCAAACCAAACAAACCGCCTTTCCTATCTATTCTCAGAACATGAGACAAAACAACAAACCCACACCCACTCCCACAAAGGCACCTCCTTCCCCCAAGTAGGTCTGTGACTATCCGGAGTGTCCTCTGACTGGTGGGCCATACTATGTTCCCCCGAAATGGCCTGTCTTCTCTCAGATCTTGTTTCCTTGACCAACTCTGTGAAGATGTCAGGAAAAAGTGGTTAGCCACTACCTGTTTTCTCAGGAAAGGTCCATCTTCAGAGCTCTCCTGGCATTTGGCCATCCTCACATCATTAGGTACCAAGAAAACTGACTCTGTCCTTGGTAAATCCAAACAAGTGAGCCCACTGGGACTGGGACTGGGACTGCCTCTGGGTGCCTGGCTTCTTGGATACCAAGTTCAGAGAGTTCCATCACCAAGGAAATGAGGTATGTCACATTCTTTGAAACTGAATGAGGTCACTGCCTTGGCAACCACTTTGTCCTAACAGTTGCTTCCAAGGGTAACATAAGATGGAGGTTGCCCCTACTTCCTGTGACACTTTCATAAGGTAGAATGTATATCACCATTGGCACCTGGGAACAGCTCTCCACTCAGCCCTGGTTTGGTCCATCTTCTGTACAATAAGAAGAGAGAGAGGCAGATTCAGACACATCCCTTCATCCTGACCAGGTTGTTTGCCATGGAAGATGACTTTTGCTCTCTCAGGTGCTTCAAACCTGCCTACAACTTCTCCAGGTATCATTTGTGCATGGACATTTGAGGTTCTCATCAGGTGGAAGGTCCCCAACTTTCCTGTATTGTAAGAACCACTCTGTCCCTGCTCTTCTGTAAAATGATTGAGGGAACAGTGTATACTTGGGGTTAAAAACAGGTTTGATTTGGGTTACGAGTGATTCTGTGTGATGAATAATGGTATTGGGAACCTGCAATATTTACAAGAATATAGAGGTGAAATATAAGTAGGAAAACAGAAATCTAGGTATGATTTGAAGCCCAGAAGGGTTTTGCCCTTATTTGGGATACTTAGCTTTGAATGATGTTCTGCAAAGATGCCTCAGATAATTCGATATACAATGGCATAGGACATTGTAAATTGGATAATTGAATTTAGAAGAGAACATCCAGTCAAAAAGGGATATTCAGTAGGATTAGGAAGATAGTCGGTAGGTTTAGGAAGAAGAGTGAGTATAGGATTTGGACCAAAAGTTCTTTAGCAATAGACTTTCGGTTGTTGAGTGAATGTAAATGTCAGCACATATGAAGAGTCAGTCACTATGTTGAACTGGGGAAAATATGTAGAAAAGCAGATATCAATAGAAACATTACGAAATCAGGCAAAGTATAAAGTGAGTGATAGAATTAGACATTTTCAACAGGGTTTAGTTTGAATATATAAATTAGGAAAAAACAAATATGTAGTCACCAATAGGATTGACAATTGACAGCATTAGGCAACCTGGACATGGATGTTTTTAGAAATCCATGTTCAATTTCCATTTAGGCTTTGGTACAATCATAAGTGTGACCTATCCATTTTTTGTTCAGAATATTACTGTTATAATGAGGTGACATGAGTATTTCTTTCACCATTTCTGGGAGCAATATATTGAAGATGTAAAATGAGAATCGGGGGTACAAAGCGGTGTACCCTGTTTCTAGGAACATAGAGAAAAAGCATGAATAGACCATACTGTGAATAAATAATATAACTTTTTTGAACTTTAAATAATGAATTAACTGATATCTGAAAAATTAAAGGAAATCGTATATTGATATACAATCATTCATTCCAACCAGGTATATATCTAATGGAAATATTAGTGTTTTGGTTTATTATGAAGAGTGTGTGAGTTTTGCTTCAAAATGATTATGGAAATTCAAAATAATGTGTTTGGAAAGAAGTCTCATGAAAAGACCAGTCAAGAAACCCTGACAATACATGTGTTCTGAAGCAAGATGATTAAAGTTGAAACAAATGCTTATTAATTTGTGAACTTGTGGATGAAATGTATATCCTGTGATGTGCAAAAACTGAAGAAACAATAATGTACCAGTGTCGAATACAAATGAATGACAAATTACATATCATGTCCCATAGGAGTCTACTTGCATTCATGTTAGACTAGGTCAGTTACTGTAGAATAATTAGGATTTGTATGCACCATTCACTGAAGTTAGTTTTCAGTACTAGGAAACAAATATGTATTTCAGGTGGATGAATATTTCTGATTATAATCTTGTGAAAAGTTGATTATAAATCCACATACATGAACATGAATGAATTTAGAGTGTGTATATTAGACACATATATTTCATATTTTGAAAAATTTGGAGAGTATATCTATATCTATATCTATATCTATATATATACACACACACGCACACACACACACACACAACACTCACAGGCATTAAAAAGTACCAATATAAATGCCAATCGAAATTCATCAGTAAAAATGTATCATCCACAAATGCAAAAATATTTATTTTATTGAACATGAGTTAATGTATAATGTTGTTATACTAGGACGCTCTCCTATAGGTTGAATTTTCATTTCCAACAGCATTTAGGAGGAGTGAACTCTTCTCACAATTTGTATCTGCCAAGACAGCCACCTCACAAAAATGTACGTGTGATACCTGGTAGGATTGTATATATGCATATAAATATACATGTGTGAATAGGCTACAGAAAAGGGAAACAAGAATTCACAAATTTGTTAAGTTTAAAAACACATGGAGAATATTTCAATTAAAATTTGACTAGATTTATAACTCCTACCTTATATAATGCAAATGTCAAGTCCAACTATTCAACATGTCTCCTCTGAAGTACTTGTATTTCTAATGTGTTGGGTTAATTTTCTCCATTATATTAGGATGAATAGTCTGAGTCTACTAGGTATGGGTTAGTGTCAGGGATTCAGTACTTCGAATGGAAATTTGGAAAATGAATCCAATGTGTATGTAAATATATGCTGCACAAATATCCTCCCGCTCTCATCCAGAACAATGCCTTGACATTACCTTCACCCCAAGTAAGACACAATTAGAGGAGAAGAGTTACAAAATCAGTGAATACATATCTGGAATGGAAAATGCTCAGGAGTTCACAACCTTGGAGGTGGTAGAGGAGTTTCCAAAACTAAGGGACAGGGTAAACACTCCACAAACATGGAGCTCTGCTGGCCTAAAAACTTTTTGAGAAACTGCCTCTGAGCTTCCACACTTGAAATATATGTTGTTTTCAGGAGATTTGGCTTCCTCTGTAGTGAGATCATCAAAGCTGGGTCTGCATCTATGTGACCTGGAGGACATGGTTTCTTATTTTCCAATGAACATGATGAAGCAGTGCTGAGCTGAATCCACTCTTTGTAGGTAAACTGAGGCCACTGGGGACTAAGTGTCTCCCCATGTGGACTGTGATGCCATTTGGTCCTTCTCCACTGTTTGTGGTGTTTTTGCTGCTGCACTGTGAGTTTGGTATTTGTTTCACGAAATACTAGGAGCTAAACTGGGACACAGTGCTGGAGGGAGTTCTGTCACGTGTGGTGGGTCAGGGTCTGCAAGAGAATGCACCAACTAGGCTTCTATCTCTCACAGCTTGCCCCATTGCCCCCTTGTCCATATCAACCTGATTCTTAATTTTCCTCTGAAAACTCTCCATATAACAAGGTGCCTTTACATATAAGGGTCTACTGGCTGCACCATGTCAGTTACAAGCCATTTGGAATCCAATGGTAGATCCACATGGCCCTACCACGGATGTTTTATCAAACACCTCCCCACCACTGCTCTAGACCCACTACTCAGCAGGCTCCAACTTACTGGCATCTCTGTTCTACACCATTTTCATGAAACTCAGTAAATCAAGGCACTGTCTGGTATACTCATGATGAGCAACAGGACATCCAATGTTTCTCCAGTGCCACCTGGTCATAGGAATTTCAAAAATTTCAAATTTCATGGTATTTATCTAGCCATTTTTCAATCATGAAGTTGGAGGCACTGTGGGATTCAGTTCATTCAGCAAACATTAAATGGTGAGGAAGCTCATTTCAATGAAATCTCTGGAGAACTCTCACAGGCACGGCTTCCCAAAGAGTGGACAAAAGGTCACATTTGGCCAGGCCCATTGAGGTCTACAATGTGAGGTCCATGTGTGTTTTGACTCTCAACTATGGCTGCCATTTCTTTAAGAATAAAATCATGTGATATCCTTGCTGAGATTCCCAGGCCTCTGTGGAAATCCACCGGGGGCCTAGGTCTCAGTTTCCAAGAGCGACTTTCATGCATGGCCTCTTAAAATCCCAACAAAATTCATGGCAATGCTTCTCTGAGTTCAGTTCCAAAACCCAGTCTCTAAGGGGAATCACACCAGAGTTCAAGCCCACGTGGACCCAGTCATTTTTTCCAATGCCACACAAATGACCAAAATTAAAACCAAAACACTCCCACATGGCCCTCATCTTATTCCATATAGTCAATCATCTTAACCTCTGGCTGGAGGTTTCCATGAGGGGCGCAGCCCAAGACAGTGTCCAAAATCAGCTCGTTTGCCCCTCATTTGCCTAAAGTCAGGGTAGCCTGGACACCGTTTCTGTGAACCAGGAGTGAACTAATAAGCCTGCCGTTAATACTTCTGTGTTTCTCCAATTTGAGGCCTACTGATTTTAGGTATCGATTCTTTAGGTGATTTAGAGTCATGCGAAAACACAAGCACCTCTGCAGGGCTTTGAAGAACTCATTTGACCCAAAGAATCCCTATTGTCATTTGATGGAGTGCAGGAACCTAACAGAGGAAGGCAGGAGACTTCATCCACAATGAATGAAATTTTTTGCCATTTTGGTTTTGGAAGCTCACATGGGATCATTCTTAAGATCCATCAGGTGCTGAGAATCTAAGTCACAGCCACACACAGGTCCAAGAGGCTGATAAAGACACATCCCTTTCCAAAGCAATTAAGCAAAGAGCCACAGGTGAGGCCCATTCATTTCCATTTGAAAACTGTTTTCTTCAGGCTTCACAAAGGGGTGGCCTGAGGCAAAGACCTTCCTGACATTCAGTGAAACAGAACAATAAGTAAGCAAAAGGCCCAAAGCAGGGTTTCTGCACTGAGACTTTCCTGTTCACACTGATATCTGAGTTTTCTGAGATGCTCGCCATTCTCTTCAGCTATCCAGTACATGGCCATGTCACAGAGCTTGGAGGTGGTACATATTTTGACACAAATCCATGAGCCTATTCTGGAGAGTGGCCAGAATTCAGGAAGAAAACAAGAACTTAGAAAGATAGCAGGTGTTGCACATCGATAAGACAAGCTGCAGTCCATTCATATATTGGGCAGGATGAATTATGGGAAGATTTATACTAGACAGGACACATCCATTAATGCATTCTCTTTTCTAATGTCTACAACAACGGACACAGTGGGATACACAGAAACAGAAACACTCGCCGTGTCAAATGACTTACTAGAAACTGTCCACTCCAAACCAAACAAACCGCCTTTCCTATCTATTCTCAGAACATGAGACAAAACAACAAACCCACACCCACTCCCACAAAGGCACCTCCTTCCCCCAAGTAGGTCTGTGACTATCCGGAGTGTCCTCTGACTGGTGGGCCATACTATGTTCCCCCGAAATGGCCTGTCTTCTCTCAGATCTTGTTTCCTTGACCAACTCTGTGAAGATGTCAGGAAAAAGTGGTTAGCCACTACCTGTTTTCTCAGGAAAGGTCCATCTTCAGAGCTCTCCTGGCATTTGGCCATCCTCACATCATTAGGTACCAAGAAAACTGACTCTGTCCTTGGTAAATCCAAACAAGTGAGCCCACTGGGACTGGGACTGGGACTGCCTCTGGGTGCCTGGCTTCTTGGATACCAAGTTCAGAGAGTTCCATCACCAAGGAAATGAGGTATGTCACATTCTTTGAAACTGAATGAGGTCACTGCCTTGGCAACCACTTTGTCCTAACAGTTGCTTCCAAGGGTAACATAAGATGGAGGTTGCCCCTACTTCCTGTGACACTTTCATAAGGTAGAATGTATATCACCATTGGCACCTGGGAACAGCTCTCCACTCAGCCCTGGTTTGGTCCATCTTCTGTACAATAAGAAGAGAGAGAGGCAGATTCAGACACATCCCTTCATCCTGACCAGGTTGTTTGCCATGGAAGATGACTTTTGCTCTCTCAGGTGCTTCAAACCTGCCTACAACTTCTCCAGGTATCATTTGTGCATGGACATTTGAGGTTCTCATCAGGTGGAAGGTCCCCAACTTTCCTGTATTGTAAGAACCACTCTGTCCCTGCTCTTCTGTAAAATGATTGAGGGAACAGTGTATACTTGGGGTTAAAAACAGGTTTGATTTGGGTTACGAGTGATTCTGTGTGATGAATAATGGTATTGGGAACCTGCAATATTTACAAGAATATAGAGGTGAAATATAAGTAGGAAAACAGAAATCTAGGTATGATTTGAAGCCCAGAAGGGTTTTGCCCTTATTTGGGATACTTAGCTTTGAATGATGTTCTGCAAAGATGCCTCAGATAATTCGATATACAATGGCATAGGACATTGTAAATTGGATAATTGAATTTAGAAGAGAACATCCAGTCAAAAAGGGATATTCAGTAGGATTAGGAAGATAGTCGGTAGGTTTAGGAAGAAGAGTGAGTATAGGATTTGGACCAAAAGTTCTTTAGCAATAGACTTTCGGTTGTTGAGTGAATGTAAATGTCAGCACATATGAAGAGTCAGTCACTATGTTGAACTGGGGAAAATATGTAGAAAAGCAGATATCAATAGAAACATTACGAAATCAGGCAAAGTATAAAGTGAGTGATAGAATTAGACATTTTCAACAGGGTTTAGTTTGAATATATAAATTAGGAAAAAACAAATATGTAGTCACCAATAGGATTGACAATTGACAGCATTAGGCAACCTGGACATGGATGTTTTTAGAAATCCATGTTCAATTTCCATTTAGGCTTTGGTACAATCATAAGTGTGACCTATCCATTTTTTGTTCAGAATATTACTGTTATAATGAGGTGACATGAGTATTTCTTTCACCATTTCTGGGAGCAATATATTGAAGATGTAAAATGAGAATCGGGGGTACAAAGCGGTGTACCCTGTTTCTAGGAACATAGAGAAAAAGCATGAATAGACCATACTGTGAATAAATAATATAACTTTTTTGAACTTTAAATAATGAATTAACTGATATCTGAAAAATTAAAGGAAATCGTATATTGATATACAATCATTCATTCCAACCAGGTATATATCTAATGGAAATATTAGTGTTTTGGTTTATTATGAAGAGTGTGTGAGTTTTGCTTCAAAATGATTATGGAAATTCAAAATAATGTGTTTGGAAAGAAGTCTCATGAAAAGACCAGTCAAGAAACCCTGACAATACATGTGTTCTGAAGCAAGATGATTAAAGTTGAAACAAATGCTTATTAATTTGTGAACTTGTGGATGAAATGTATATCCTGTGATGTGCAAAAACTGAAGAAACAATAATGTACCAGTGTCGAATACAAATGAATGACAAATTACATATCATGTCCCATAGGAGTCTACTTGCATTCATGTTAGACTAGGTCAGTTACTGTAGAATAATTAGGATTTGTATGCACCATTCACTGAAGTTAGTTTTCAGTACTAGGAAACAAATATGTATTTCAGGTGGATGAATATTTCTGATTATAATCTTGTGAAAAGTTGATTATAAATCCACATACATGAACATGAATGAATTTAGAGTGTGTATATTAGACACATATATTTCATATTTTGAAAAATTTGGAGAGTATATCTATATCTATATCTATATCTATATATATACACACACACGCACACACACACACACACACACTCACAGGCATTAAAAAGTACCAATATAAATGCCAATCGAAATTCATCAGTAAAAATGTATCATCCACAAATGCAAAATATTTATTTTATTGAACATGAGTTAATGTATAATGTGTTGTTATACTAGGACGCTCTCCTATAGGTTGAATTTTCATTTCCAACAGCATTTAGGAGGAGTGAACTCTTCTCACAATTTGTATCTGCCAAGACAGCCACCTCACAAAAATGTACGTGTGATACCTGGTAGGATTGTATATATGCATATAAATATACATGTGTGAATAGGCTACAGAAAAGGGAAACAAGAATTCACAAATTTGTTAAGTTTAAAAACACATGGAGAATATTTCAATTAAAATTTGACTAGATTTATAACTCCTACCTTATATAATGCAAATGTGAAGTCCAACTATTCAACATGTCTCCTCTGAAGTACTTGTATTTCTAATGTGTTGGGTTAATTTTCTCCATTATATTAGGATGAATAGTCTGAGTCTACTAGGTATGGGTTAGTGTCAGGGATTCAGTACTTCGAATGGAAATTTGGAAAATGAATCCAATGTGTATGTAAATATATGCTGCACAAATATCCTCCCGCTCTCATCCAGAACAATGCCTTGACATTACCTTCACCCCAAGTAAGACACAATTAGAGGAGAAGAGTTACAAAATCAGTGAATACATATCTGGAATGGAAAATGCTCAGGAGTTCACAACCTTGGAGGTGGTAGAGGAGTTTCCAAAACTAAGGGACAGGGTAAACACTCCACAAACATGGAGCTCTGCTGGCCTAAAAACTTTTTGAGAAACTGCCTCTGAGCTTCCACACTTGAAATATATGTTGTTTTCAGGAGATTTGGCTTCCTCTGTAGTGAGATCATCAAAGCTGGGTATGCATCTATGTGACCTGGAGGACATGGTTTCTTATTTTCCAATGAACATGATGAAGCAGTGCTGAGCTGAATCCACTCTTTGTAGGTAAACTGAGGCCACTGGGGACTAAGTGTCTCCCCATGTGGACTGTGATGCCATTTGGTCCTTCTCCACTGTTTGTGGTGTTTTTGCTGCTGCACTGTGAGTTTGGTATTTGTTTCACGAAATACTAGGAGCTAAACTGGGACACAGTGCTGGAGGGAGTTCTGTCACGTGTGGTGGGTCAGGGTCTGCAAGAGAATGCACCAACTAGGCTTCTATCTCTCACAGCTTGCCCCATTGCCCCCTTGTCCATATCAACCTGATTCTTAATTTTCCTCTGAAAACTCTCCATATAACAAGGTGCCTTTTCATATAAGATTCTACTGGCTGCACCATGTCAGTTACAAGCCATTTGGAATCCAATGGTAGATCCACATGGCCCTACCACGGATGTTTTATCAAACACCTCCCCACCACTGCTCTAGACCCACTACTCAGCAGGCTCCAACTTACTGGCATCTCTGTTCTACACCATTTTCATGAAACTCAGTAAATCAAGGCACTGTCTGGTATACTCATGATGAGCAACAGGACATCCAATGTTTCTCCAGTGCCACCTGGTCATAGGAATTTCAAAAATTTCAAATTTCATGGTATTTATCTAGCCATTTTTCAATCATGAAGTTGGAGGCACTGTGGGATTCAGTTCATTCAGCAAACATTAAATGGTGAGGAAGCTCATTTCAATGAAATCTCTGGAGAACTCTCACAGGCACGGCTTCCCAAAGAGTGGACAAAAGGTCACATTTGGCCAGGCCCATTGAGGTCTACAATGTGAGGTCCATGTGTGTTTTGACTCTCAACTATGGCTGCCATTTCTTTAAGAATAAAATCATGTGATATCCTTGCTGAGATTCCCAGGCCTCTGTGGAAATCCACCGGGGGCCTAGGTCTCAGTTTCCAAGAGCGACTTTCATGCATGGCCTCTTAAAATCCCAACAAAATTCATGGCAATGCTTCTCTGAGTTCAGTTCCAAAACCCAGTCTCTAAGGGGAATCACACCAGAGTTCAAGCCCACGTGGACCCAGTCATTTTTTCCAATGCCACACAAATGACCAAAATTAAAACCAAAACACTCCCACATGGCCCTCATCTTATTCCATATAGTCAATCATCTTAACCTCTGGCTGGAGGTTTCCATGAGGGGCGCAGCCCAAGACAGTGTCCAAAATCAGCTCGTTTGCCCCTCATTTGCCTAAAGTCAGGGTAGCCTGGACACCGTTTCTGTGAACCAGGAGTGAACTAATAAGCCTGCCGTTAATACTTCTGTGTTTCTCCAATTTGAGGCCTACTGATTTTAGGTATCGATTCTTTAGGTGATTTAGAGTCATGCGAAAACACAAGCACCTCTGCAGGGCTTTGAAGAACTCATTTGACCCAAAGAATCCCTATTGTCATTTGATGGAGTGCAGGAACCTAACAGAGGAAGGCAGGAGACTTCATCCACAATGAATGAAATTTTTTGCCATTTGGTTTTGGAAGCTCACATGGGATCATTCTTAAGATCCATCAGGTGCTGAGAATCTAAGTCACAGCCACACACAGGTCCAAGAGGCTGATAAAGACACATCCCTTTCCAAAGCAATTAAGCAAAGAGCCACAGGTGAGGCCCATTCATTTCCATTTGAAAACTGTTTTCTTCAGGCTTCACAAAGGGGTGGCCTGAGGCAAAGACCTTCCTGACATTCAGTGAAACAGAACAATAAGTAAGCAAAGGCCCAAAGCAGGGTTTCTGCACTGAGACTTTCCTGTTCACACTGATATCTGAGTTTTCTGAGATGCTCGCCATTCTCTTCAGCTATCCAGTACATGGCCATGTCACAGAGCTTGGAGGTGGTACATATTTTGACACAAATCCATGAGCCTATTCTGGAGAGTGGCCAGAATTCAGGAAGAAAACAAGAACTTAGAAAGATAGCAGGTGTTGCACATCGATAAGACAAGCTGCAGTCCATTCATATATTGGGCAGGATGAATTATGGGAAGATTTATACTAGACAGGACACATCCATTAATGCATTCTCTTTTCTAATGTCTACAACAACGGACACAGTGGGATACACAGAAACAGAAACACTCGCCGTGTCAAATGACTTACTAGAAACTGTCCACTCCAAACCAAACAAACCGCCTTTCCTATCTATTCTCAGAACATGAGACAAAACAACAAACCCACACCCACTCCCACAAAGGCACCTCCTTCCCCCAAGTAGGTCTGTGACTATCCGGAGTGTCCTCTGACTGGTGGGCCATACTATGTTCCCCGAAATGGCCTGTCTTCTCTCAGATCTTGTTTCCTTGACCAACTCTGTGAAGATGTCAGGAAAAAGTGGTTAGCCACTACCTGTTTTCTCAGGAAAGGTCCATCTTCAGAGCTCTCCTGGCATTTGGCCATCCTCACATCATTAGGTACCAAGAAAACTGACTCTGTCCTTGGTAAATCCAAACAAGTGAGCCCACTGGGACTGGACTGGGACTGCCTCTGGGTGCCTGGCTTCTTGGATACCAAGTTCAGAGAGTTCCATCACCAAGGAAATGAGGTATGTCACATTCTTTGAAACTGAATGAGTTCACTGCCTTGGCAACCACTTTGTCCTAACAGTTGCTTCCAAGGGTAACATAAGATGGAGGTTGCCCCTACTTCCTGTGACACTTTCATAAGGTAGAATGTATATCACCATTGGCACCTGGGAACAGCTCTCCACTCAGCCCTGGTTTGGTCCATCTTCTGTACAATAAGAAGAGAGAGAGGCAGATTCAGACACATCCCTTCATCCTGACCAGGTTGTTTGCCATGGAAGATGACTTTTGCTCTCTCAGGTGCTTCAAACCTGCCTACAACTTCTCCAGGTATCATTTGTGCATGGACATTTGAGGTTCTCATCAGGTGGAAGGTCCCCAACTTTCCTGTATTGTAAGAACCACTCTGTCCCTGCTCTTCTGTAAAATGATTGAGGGAACAGTGTATACTTGGGGTTAAAAACAGGTTTGATTTGGGTTACGAGTGATTCTGTGTGATGAATAATGGTATTGGGAACCTGCAATATTTACAAGAATATAGAGGTGAAATATAAGTAGGAAACAGAAATCTAGGTATGATTTGAAGCCAGAAGGGTTTTGCCCTTATTTGGGATACTTAGCTTTGAATGATGTTCTGCAAAGATGCCTCAGATAATTCGATATACAATGGCATAGGACATTGTAAATTGGATATTTGAATTTAGAAGAGAACAT
>NW_027510937.1:0-29779 GCF_048772815.1 Callospermophilus lateralis
TATCCCTCGACACAGACTGTGGAAAAGCACTTTCATTGAGAGGGGTTGCCAAGCTTCTAAGAAATAACGAGTTTCCGAAATATCAGCAAATATTTTTTCACCCATACTTGATGATACTTGGTGGTAATGATCAGTACACAGTAACCACTTGGCTCACCAAATTTTGTTCTTCTAGGTTGAAGCGTTCGTCTACAGTAGTCGTTTTTATATTTAGGTTCCACTCTGTTCTCTCATATATAGATAGATGAATTTGGAACTCTAAATCCAACATGGTTTGTAGTAGCTCTTTGAAACTTGACAAAATAAAGGAGTTCTCAGTTTTGTCTCTATGGTTTGTTTCCTCTTCAAGTAGCCCTAGGCACAGACTGTGGAAAAGCACTTTCATTGAGAGAGTTTGCCAAGCTTCTAAGAAATTACAAGTTTCCGAAATACCAGCAAATATTTTTTCACCCAATCTTGATGATACTTGGTGGTAATGATCAGTACACAAATCCCAGGTGGCTCACCAAATTTTGTTCTTCTAGGTTGAAGCGTTCGTCTACAGTAGCAGTTTTTATATTTAGGTTTCTCTCTGTTCTCTCCTATATAGATAGATGAATTTGGAACTCTAAATCCAACATGGATTGTAGTAGCTCTTTGAAACTTGACAAAATAAAGGAGTTCTCAGTTTTGTCTCTATGGTTTGTTTCCTCTTCAAGTAGACCTAGGCACAGACTGTGGAAAAGCACTTTCATTGAGAGGGGATGCCAAGCTTCGAAGAAATAACGAGTTTCCGAAATACCAGCAAATATTTTTTCACCCAATCTTGATGATACTTGGTGGTAATGATCAGTACACAGATCCCACTTGGCTCACCAAATTTTGTTCTTCTAGGTTGAACCGTTTGACTACAGTAGCAGTTTTTATATTTAGGTTTCTCTCTGTTCTCTCCTATATAGATAGATGAATTTGGAACTCTAAATCCAACATGGTTTGTAGTAGCTCTTTGAAACTTGACAAAATAAAGGAGTTCTGTGTTTTGTCTCTATGGTTTGTTTCCTCTTCAAGAGGCCTAGGCACAGACTGTGGAAAAGCACTTTAATTGAGAGGGGTTTCCAAGCTTCTGAGAAATAACGAGTTTCTGAAATACCAGCAAATATTTTTTCACCCAATCTTGATGATACTTGTTGCTAATGATCAGTACACAAATCCCACTTGGCTCACCAAATTGTGTTCTGCTAGGTTGAAGCGTTCGCCTACAGTAGCAGTTTTTATATTTAGGTTTCCTTCTGTTCTCTCCTATATAGATATATGAATTTGGAACTCTAAATCCAACATGGTTTTAGTAGCTCTTTGAAACTTGACAAAATAAAGGAGTTCTCAGTTTTGTCTCTATGGTTTGTTTCCTCTTCAAGTAGCCCTAGGCACAGACTGTGGAAAAGCACTTTCATTGAGAGAGTTTACCAAGCTTCTAAGAAATTACAAGTTTCCGAAATACCAGCAAATATTTTTTCACCCAATCTTGATGATACTTGGTGGTAATGATGTGTACCCAAATCCCAATTGGCTCACCAAATTTTGTTCTTCTAGGTTGAAGCGTTCGTCTACAGTAGTCGTTTTTATATTCAGGTTCCACTCTGTTCTCTCATATACAGATAGATGAATTTGGAACTCTAAATCCAACATGGTTTGTAGTAGCTCTTTGAAACTTTACAAAATAAAGGAGTTCTGATTTTATTCTCTATGGTTTGTTTTCTCTTCAAGTAGCCCTAGGCGCAGACTCAGGAAAAGCACTTTCATTGAGAGGGGTTGCCAAGCTTCTAAGAAATAACGAGTTTCCGAAGACCAGCAAATATTTTTTCACCCAATCTTGATGATACTGGTTGCTAATGATCAGTACACAAATTCCACTTGGCTCACCAAATTGTGTTCTTCTAGGTTGAAGCGTTCGCCTACAGTAGCAGTTTTTATATTTAGGTTTCCCTCTGTTCTCTCCTATATAGATATATGAATTTGGAAATCTAAATCCAACATCGTTTGTAGTAGCTCTTTGAAACTTGACAAAATAAAGGAGTTCTCAGTTTTGTCTCTATGGTTTGTTTCCTCTTCAAGTAGCCCTAGGCACAGACTGTGGAAAAGCACTTTCATTGAGAGAGTTTGCCAAGCTTCTAAGAAATTACAAGTTTCCGAAATACCAGCAAATTTTTTTTCACCCAATCTTGATGATACTTGGTGGTAATGATCACTACACAAATCCCACTTGGCTCACCAAATTTTGTTCTTCTAGGTTGAAGCGTTCGTCTACAGGAGCAGTTTTTATATTTAGGATTCTCTCTGTTCTCTCCTATATAGATAGATGAATTTGGAACTTTAAATCCAACATGGATTTTAGTAGCTCTTTGAAACTTGACAAAATAAAGGAGTTCTCAGTTTTGTCTCTATGGTTTGTTTTCTCTTCAAGTATCCCTCGACACAGACTGTGGAAAAGCACTTTCATTGAGAGGGGTTGCCAAGCTTCTAAGAAATAAGGAGTTTCCGAAATACCAGCAAATATTTTTTCACCCAATCTTGATGATACTTGGTGGGAATGATCAGTACACAGATCCCACTTGGCTCACCAAATTTTGTTCTTCTATGTTGAAGCGTTCGTCTACAGTAGCAGTTTTTATATTTAGGTTTCACTCTGTTCTCTCATATGTAGATAGATGAATTTGGAACTCTAAATCCAACATGGTTTGTAGTAGCTCTTTGAAACTTGACAAAATAAAGAGTTCTGAGTTTTGTTTCTATGGTTTGTTTCCTCTTCAAGTAGCCCTAGGCACAGACTGTGGAAAAGCACTTTCATTGAGAGGGGTTGCCAAGCTTCTAAGAAATAACGAGTTTCCGAAATATCAGCAAATATTTTTTCACCCAATCTTGATGATACTTTGTGGTAATGATAAGTACACAGTAACCACTTGGCTCACCAAATTTTGTTCTTCTAGGTTGAAGCGTTCGTCTACAGTAGTCGTTTTTATATTCAGGTTCCACTCTGTTCTCTCATATACAGATAGATGAATTTGGAACTCTAAATCCAACATGGTTTGTAGTAGCTCTTTGAAACTTGACAAAATAAAGGAGTTCTGATTTTTTTCTCTATGGTTTGTTTTCTCTTCAAGTAGCCTTAGGCGCAGACTCGGGAAAAGCACTTTCATTGAGAGGGGTTGCCAAGCTTCTAAGAAATAACGAGTTTCCGAAGACCAGCAAATATTTTTTCACCCAATCTTGATGATACTGGTTGCTAATGATCAGTACACAAATTCCACTTGGCTCACCAAATTGTGTTCTTCTAGGTTGAAGCGTTCGCCTACAGTAGCAGTTTTTATATTTAGGTTTCCCTCTGTTCTCTCCTATATAGATATATGAATTTGGAACTCTAAATCCAAAATCGTTTGTAGTAGCTCTTTGAAACTTGACAAAATAAAGGAGTTCTCAGTTTTGTCTCTATGGTTTGTTTCCTCTTCAGGTAGCCCTAGGCACAGACTGTGGAAAAGCACTTTCATTGAGAGAGTTTGCCAAGCTTCTAAGAAATTACAAGTTTCCGAAATACCAGCAAATATTTTTTCACCCAATCTTGATGATACTTGGTGGTAATGATCACTACACAAATCCCACTTGGCTCACCAAATTTTGTTCTTCTAGGTTGAAGCGTTCGTCTACAGGAGCAGTTTTTATATTTAGGATTCTCTCTGTTCACTCCTATATAGATAGATGAATTTGGAACTTTAAATCCAACATGGATTTTAGTAGCTCTTCTAACTTGACAAAATAAAGGAGTTCTCAGTTTTGTCTCTATGGTTTGTTTCCTCTTCAAGTATCCCTCGACACAGACTGTGGAAAAGCACTTTCATTGAGAGGGGTTGCCAAGCTTCTAAGAAATAACGAGTTTCCAAAATACCAGCAAATATTTTTTCACCCAATCTTGATGATACTTGGTGGGAATGATCAGTACACAGATCCCACTTGGCTCACCAAATTTTGTTCTTCTAGGTTGAAGCGTTCGTCTACAGTAGCAGTTTTTATATTTAGGTTTCACTCTGTTCTCTCATATATAGATAGATGAATTTGGAACTCTAAATCCAACATGGTTTGTAGTAGCTCTTTGAAACTTGACAAAATAAAGAATTCTGAGTTTTGTTTCTATGGTTTGTTTCCTCTTCATGTAGCCCTAGGCACAGACTGTGGAAAACCACTTTCATTGAGAGGGGTGGCCAAGCTTCTAAGAAATAACGAGTTTCCGAAATATCAGCAAATATTTTTTCAGCCAATCTTGATGATACTTGGTGGTAATGATCAGTACACAGTACCCACTTGGCTCACCAAATTTTGTTCTTCTAGGTTGAAGCGTTCGTCTACAGTAGCAGTTTTTATATTTAGGTTTCACTCTGTTCTCTCCTATATAGATAGATGAATTTGGAACTTTAAATCCGATAGATGGATTTTAGTAGCTCTTTGAAACTTGACAAAATAAAGGAGTTCTCAGTTTTGTCTCTATGGTTTGTTTCCTCTTCAAGTATCCCTCGACACAGACTGTGGAAAAGCACTTTCATTGAGAGGGGTTGCCAAGCTTCTAAGAAATAACGAGTTTCCGAAATACCAGCAAATATTTTTTCACCCAATCTTGATGATACTTGGTGGGAATGATCAGTACACAGATCCCTCTTGGCTCACCAAATTTTGTTCTTCTAGGTTGAAGCGTTCGTCTACAGTAGCAGTTTTTATATTTAGGTTTCACTCTGTTCTCTCATATATAAATAGATGAATTTGGAACTCTAAATCCAACATGGTTTGTAGTAGCTCTTTGAAACTTGACAAAATAAAGAATTCTGAGTTTTGTTTCTATGGTTTGTTTCCTCTTCATGTAGCCCTAGGCACAGACTGTGGAAAACCACTTTCATTAAGAGGGGTGGCCAAGCTTCTAAGAAATAACGAGTTTCCGAAATATCAGCAAATATTATTTCAGCCAATCTTGATGATACTTGGTGGTAATGATCAGTACACAGTACCCACTTGGCTCACCAAATTTTGTTCTTCTAGGTTGAAGCGTTCGTCTACAGTAGCCGTTTTTATATTTAGGTTTCACTCTGTTCTCTCATATATAGATAGATGAATTTGGAACTCTAAATCCAACATGGTTTGTAGTAGCTCTTTGAAACTTGACAAAATAAAGGAGTTCTGAGTTTTGTCTCTATGGTTTGTTTCCTCTTCAAGAGGCCTAGGCACAGACTGTGGAAAAGCACTTTAATTGAGAGGGGTTGCCAAGCTTCTGAGAAATAACGAGTTTCCGAAATGTCAGCAAATATTTTTTCACCCAATCTTGATGATACATGTTGCTAATGATCAGTACACAGATCCCACTTGGCTCACCAAATTATGTTCTTCTAGGTTGAAGCGTTCGTCTACAGTAGCAGTTTTTATATTTAGGTTTCCCTCTGTTCTCTCCTGTATAGATCGATGAATTTGGAACTCTAAATCCAACATGGTTTGTATTAGCTCTTTGAAACTTGACAAAATAAAGGAGTTCTCAGTTTTGTCTCTATGGATTGTTTCCTCTTCAATTAGCACTAGGCACACACTGTGGAAAAGCACTTTCATTGAGAGGGGTTGCCAAGCTTCTAAGAAATAACGATTTTCTGAAATACCAGCAAATATTTTTTCACCCAATCTTGATGATACTTGTTGCTAATGATCAGTACACAAATCCCACTTGGCTCACCAAATTGTGTTCTGCTAGGTTGAAGCGTTCGCCTACAGTAGCAGTTTTTATATTTAGGTTTTCCTCTGTTCTTTCCTATATAGATATATGAATTTGGAACTCTAAATCCAACATGGTTTGTAGTAGCTCTTTGAAACTTGACAAAATAAAGGAGTTCTCAGTTTTGTCTCTTTGGTTTGTTTCCTCTTCAAGTAGCCCTAGGCACAGACTGTGGAAAAGCACTTTCATTGAGAGAGTTTGCCAAGCTTCTAAGAAATTACAAGTTTCCGAAATACCAGCAAATATTTTTTCACCCAATCTTGATGATACTTGGTGGTAATGATCAGTACCCAAATCCCAATTGGCTCACCAAATTTTGTTCTTCTAGGTTGAAGCGTTCGTCTACAGTAGCAGTTTTTATATTTAGGTTTCTCTCTGTTCTCTCCTATATAGATAGATGAATTTGGAACTCTAAATCCAACATGGATTTTAGTAGCTCTTTGAAACTTGACAAAATAAAGGAGTTCTCAGTTTTGTCTCTATGGTTTGTTTTCTCTTCAAGTATCCCTCGACACAGACTGTGGAAAAGCACTTTCATTGAGAGGGGTTGCCAAGCTTCTAAGAAATAAGGAGTTTCCGAAATACCAGCAAATATTTTTTCACCCAATCTTGATGATACTTGGTGGGAATGATCAGTACACAGATCCCACTTGGCTCACCAAATTTTGTTCTTCTATGTTGAAGCGTTCGTCTACAGTAGCAGTTTTTATATTTAGGTTTCACTCTGTTCTCTCATATGTAGATAGATGAATTTGGAACTCTAAATCCAACATGGTTTGTAGTAGCTCTTTGAAACTTGACAAAACAAAGAGTTCTGAGTTTTGTTTCTATGGTTTGTTTCCTCTTCAAGTAGCCCTAGGCACAGACTGTAGAAAAGCACTTTCATTGAGAGGGGTTGCCAAGCTTCTAAGAAATAACGAGTTTCCGAAATATCAGCAAATATTTTTTCACCCAATCTTGATGATACTTTGTGGTAATGATAAGTACACAGTAACCACTTGGCTCACCAAATTTTGTTCTTCTAGGTTGAAGCGTTCGTCTACAGTAGTCGTTTTTATATTCAGGTTCCACTCTGTTCTCTCATATACAGATAGATGAATTTGGAACTCTAAATCCAACATGGTTTGTAGTAGCTCTTTGAAACTTGACAAAATAAAGGAGTTCTGATTTTTTTCTCTATGGTTTGTTTTCTCTTCAAGTAGCCTTAGGCGCAGACTCGGGAAAAGCACTTTCATTGAGAGGGGTTGCCAAGCTTCTAAGAAATAACGAGTTTCCGAACACCAGCAAATATTTTTTCACCCAATCTTGATGATACTGGTTGCTAATGATCAGTACACAAATTCCACTTGGCTCACCTAATTGTGTTCTTCTAGGTTGAAGCGTTCGCCTACAGTAGCAGTTTTTATATTTAGGTTTCCCTCTGTTCTCTCCTATATAGATATATGAATTTGGAACTCTAAATCCAAAATCGTTTGTAGTAGCTCTTTGAAACTTGACAAAATAAAGGAGTTCTCAGTTTTGTCTCTATGGTTTGTTTCCTCTTCAGGTAGCCCTAGGCACAGACTGTGGAAAAGCACTTTCATTGAGAGAGTTTGCCAAGCTTCTAAGAAATTACAACTTTCCGAAATACCAGCAAATATTTTTTCACCCAATCTTGATGATACTTGGTGGTAATGATCACTACACAAATCCCACTTGGCTCACCAAATTTTGTTCTTCTAGGTTGAAGCGTTCGTCTACAGGAGCAGTTTTTATATTTAGGATTCTCTCTGTTCACTCCTATATAGATAGATGAATTTGGAACTTTAAATCCAACATGGATTTTAGTAGCTCTTCTAACTTGACAAAATAAAGGAGTTCTCAGTTTTGTCTCTATGGTTTGTTTCCTCTTCAAGTATCCCTCGACACAGACTGTGGAAAAGCACTTTCATTGAGAGGGGTTGCCAAGCTTCTAAGAAATAACGAGTTTCCAAAATACCAGCAAATATTTTTTCACCCAATCTTGATGATACTTGGTGGGAATGATCAGTATACAGATCCCACTTGGCTCACCAAATTTTGTTCTTCTAGGTTGAAGCGTTCGTCTACAGTAGCAGTTTTTATATTTAGGTTTCACTCTGTTCTCTCATATATAGATAGATGAATTTGGAACTCTAAATCCAACATGGTTTGTAGTAGCTCTTTGAAACTTGACAAAATAAAGAATTCTGAGTTTTGTTCTATGGTTTGTTTCCTCTTCATGTAGCCCTAGGCACAGACTGTGGAAAACCACTTTCATTGAGAGGGGTGGCCAAGCTTCTAAGAAATAACGAGTTTCCGAAATATCAGCAAATATTTTTTCAGCCAATCTTGATGATACTTATGGTAATGATCAGTACACAGTACCCACTTGGCTCACCAAATTTTGTTCTTCTAGGTTGAAGCGTTCGTCTACAGTAGCAGTTTTTATATTTAGGTTTCACTCTGTTCTCTCCTATATAGATAGATGAATTTGGAACTTTAAATCCGATAGATGGATTTTAGTAGCTCTTTGAAACTTGACAAAATAAAGGAGTTCTCAGTTTTGTCTCTATGGTTTGTTTCCTCTTCAAGTATCCCTCGACACAGACTGTGGAAAAGCACTTTCATTGAGAGGGGTTGCCAAGCTTCTAAGAAATAACGAGTTTCCGAAATACCAGCAAATATTTTTTCACCCAATCTTGATGATACTTGGTGGGAATGATCAGTACACAGATCCCTCTTGGCTCACCAAATTTTGTTCTTCTAGGTTGAAGCGTTCGTCTACAGTAGCAGTTTTTATATTTAGGTTTCACTCTGTTCTCTCATATATAGATAGATGAATTTGGAACTCTAAATCCAACATGGTTTGTAGTAGCTCTTTGAAACTTGACAAAATAAAGAATTCTGAGTTTTGTTTCTATGGTTTGTTTCCTCTTCATGTAGCCCTAGGCACAGACTGTGGAAAACCACTTTCATTAAGAGGGGTGGCCAAGCTTCTAAGAAATAACGAGTTTCCGAAATATCAGCAAATATTTTTTCAGCCAATCTTGATGATACTTGGTGGTAATGATCAGTACACAGTACCCACTTGGCTCACCAAATTTTGTTCTTCTAGGTTGAAGCGTTCGTCTACAGTAGCCGTTTTTATATTTAGGTTTCACTCTGTTCTCTCATATATAGATAGATGAATTTGGAACTCTAAATCCAACATGGTTTGTAGTAGCTCTTTGAAACTTGACAAAATAAAGGAGTTCTGAGTTTTGTCTCTATGGTTTGTTTCCTCTTCAAGAGGCCTAGGCACAGACTGTGGAAAAGCACTTTAATTGAGAGGGGTTGCCAAGCTTCTGAGAAATAACGAGTTTCCGAAATGTCAGCAAATATTTTTTCACCCAATCTTGATGATACATGTTGCTAATGATCAGTACACAGATCCCACTTGGCTCACCAAATTATGTTCTTCTAGGTTGAAGCGTTCGTCTACAGTAGCAGTTTTTATATTTAGGTTTCCCTCTGTTCTCTCCTGTATAGATAGATGAATTTGGAACTCTAAATTCAACATGGTTTGTAGTAGCTCTTTGAAACTTGACAAAATAAAGGAGTTCTCAGTTTTGTCTCTATGGATTGTTTCCTCTTCAATTAGCACTAGGCACACACTGTGGAAAAGCACTTTCATTGAGAGGGGTTGCCAAGCTTCTAAGAAATAACGATTTTCTGAAATACCAGCAAATATTTTTTCACCCAATCTTGATGATACTTGTTGCTAATGATCAGTACACAAATCCCACTTGGCTCACCAAATTGTGTTCTGCTAGGTTGAAGCGTTCGCCTACAGAAGCAGTTTTTATATTTAGGTTTTCCTCTGTTCTTTCCTATATAGATATATGAATTTGGAACTCTAAATCCAACATGGTTTGTAGTAGCTCTTTGAAACTTGACAAAATAAAGGAGTTCTCAGTTTTGTCTCTTTGGTTTGTTTCCTCTTCAAGTAGCCCTAGGCACAGACTGTGGAAAAGCACTTTCATTGAGAGAGTTTGCCAAGCTTCTAAGAAATTACAAGTTTCCGAAATACCAGCAAATATTTTTTCACCCAATCTTGATGATACTTGGTGGTAATGATCAGTACCCAAATCCCAATTGGCTCACCAAATTTTGTTCTTCTAGGTTGAAGCGTTCGTCTACAGTAGCAGTTTTTATATTTAGGTTTCTCTCTGTTCTCTCCTATATAGATAGATGAATTTGGAACTCTAAATCCAACATGGATTGTAGTAGCTCTTTGAAACTTGTCAAAATAAAGGAGTTCTCAGTTTTGTCTCTATGGTTTGTTTCCTCTTCAAGTAGCCCTAGGCACAGACTGTGGAAAAGCACTTTCATTGAGAGGGGTTGCCAAGCTTCTAAGAAATAACGAGTTTCCGAAATATCAGCAAATATTTTTTCACCCAATCTTGATGATACTTGGTGGTAATGATCAGTACCCAAATCCCAATTGGCTCACCAAATTTTGTTCTTCTAGGTTGAAGCGTTCGTCTACAGTAGCAGTTTTTATATTTAGGTTTCACTCTGTTCTCTCATATATAGATAGATGAATTTGGAACTCTAAATCCAACATGGTTTGTAGTAGCTCTTTGAAACTTGACAAAATAAAGAATTCTGAGTTTTGTTTCTATGGTTTGTTTCCTCTTCAAGTAGTCCTAAGCACAGACTGTGGAAAACCACTTTCATAGAGAGGGGTTGCCAAGCTTCTAAGAAATAACGAGTTTCCGAAATATCAGCAAATATTTTTCACCCAATCTTGATGATACTTGGTGGTAATGATCAGTACACAGTACCCACTTGGCTCACCAAATTTTGTTCTTCTAGGTTGAAGCGTTCGTCTACAGTAGTCGTTTTTATATTTAGGTTCCACTCTGTTCTCTCATATATAGATAGATGAATTTGGAACTCTAAATCCAACATGGTTTGTAGTAGCTCTTTGAAACTTGACAAAATAAAGGAGTTCTGAGTTTTGTCTCTATGGTGTGTTTCCTCTTCAAGTAGCCCTAGGCTCAGACTCGGGAAAAGCACTTTCATTGAGAGGGGTTTCCAAGCTTCTAAGAAATAACGAGTTTCCGAAGTACCAGCAAATATTTTTTCACCCAATCTTGATGATACTGGTTGCTAATGATCAGTACACAAATCCCACTTGGCTCCCCAAATTGTGTTTTTCTAGGTTGAAGCGTTCGCCTACAGTAGAAGTTTTTATATTTAGGTTTCCCTCTGTTCTCTCCTATATAGATATATGAATTTGGAACTCTAAATCCAACATGGTTTGTAGTAGCTCTTTGAAACTTGACAAAATAAAGGAGTTCTCAGTTTTGTCTCTATGGTTTGTTTCCTCTTCAAGTAGCCCTAGGCACAGACTGTGGAAAAGCACTTTCATTGAGAGAGTTTGCCAAGCTTCTAAGAAATTACAAGTTTCCGAAATACCAGCAAATATTTTTTCACCCAATCTTGATGATACTTGGTGGTAATGATCAGTACACAGATCCCACTTGGCTCACCAAATTTTGTTCTTCTAGGTTGAAGCGTTCGTCTACAGTAGCAGTTTTTATATTTAGGTTTCTCTCTGTTCTCTCCTATATAGATAGATGAATTTGGAACTCTAAATCCAACATGGTTTGTAGTAGCTCTTTGAAACTTGACAAAATAAAGAGTTTCTGAGTTTTGTTTCTATGGTTTGTTTCCTCTTCATGTAGCCCTAAGCACAGACTGTGGAAAACCACTTTCATTGAGAGGGGTGGCCAAGCTTCTAAGAAATAAAGAGTTTCCGAAATATCAGCAAATATTTTTTCACCCAATCTTGATGATACTTGGTGGTAATGATCAGTACACAGTACCCACTTGGCTCACCAAATTTTGTTCTTCTAGGTTGAAGCGTTCGTCTACAGTAGCCGTTTTTATATTTAGGTTTCACTCTGTTCTCTCATATATAGATAGATGAATTTGGAACTCTAAATCCAACATGGTTTGTAGTAGCTCTTTGAAACTTGACAAAATAAAGGAGTTCTGTGTTTAGTCTCTATGGTTTGTTTCCTCTTCAAGAGGCCTAGGCACAGACTGTGGAAAAGCACTTTAATTGAGAGGGGTTGCCAAGCTTCTGAGAAATAACGAGTTTCTGAAATACCAGCAAATATTTTTTCACCCAATCTTGATGATACTTGTTGCTAATGATCAGTACACAAATCCCACTTGGCTCACCAAATTGTGTTCTGCTAGGTTGAAGCGTTCGCCTACAGTAGCAGTTTTTATATTTAGGTTTCCTTCTGTTCTCTCCTATATAGATATATGAATTTGGAACTCTAAATCCAACATGGTTTGTAGTAGCTCTTTGAAACTTGACAAAATAAAGGAGTTCTCAGTTTTGTCTCTATGGTTTGTTTCCTCTTCAAGTAGCCCTAGGCACAGACTGTGGAAAAGCACTTTCATTGAGAGAGTTTGCCAAGCTTCTAAGAAATTACAAGATTCCGAAATACCAGCAAATATTTTTTCACCCAATCTTGATGATACTTGGTGGTAATGATCAGTACCCAAATCCCAATTGGCTCACGAAATTTGTTCTTCTAGGATGAAGCGTTCGTCTACAGTAGCAGTTTTTATATTTAGGATTCTCTCTGTTCTCTCCTATATAGATAGATGAATTTGGAACTTTAAATCCAACATGGATTTTAGTAGCTCTTTGAAACTTGACGAAATAAAGGAGTTCTCAGTTTTGTCTCTATGGTTTGTTTCCTCTTCAAGTATCCCTCGACACAGACTGTGGAAAAGCACTTTCATTGAGAGGGGTTGCCAAGCTTCTAAGAAATAAGGAGTTTCCGAAATACCAGCAAATATTTTTTCACCCAATCTTGATGATACTTGGTGGGAATGATCAGTACACAGATCCCACTTGGCTCACCAAATTTTGTTCTTCTAGGTTGAACCGTTCGTCTACAGTAGCAGTTTTTATATTTAGGTTTCTCTCTGTTCTCTCCTATATAGATAGATGAATTTGGAACTGTAAATCCAACATGGATTGTAGTAGCACTTTGAAACTTGACAAAATAAAGGAGTTCTCAGTTTTGTCTTTATGGTTTGTTTCCTCTTCAAGTAGCCCTAGGCACAGACGGTGGAAGCACTTTCATTGAGAGGGGTTGCCAAGCTTCTAAGGAATAACGAGTTTTCCGAAATACCAGCAAATATTTTTTCACCCAATCTTGATGATCCTTGGTGGGAATGATCAGTACACAGATCCCACTTGGCTCACCAAATTTTGTTCTTCTAGGTTGAAGCGTTCGTCTACAGTAGCAGTTTTTATATTTAGGTTTCACTCGGTTCTCTCATATATAGATAGATGAATTTGGAACTCTAAATTCAACATGGTTTGTAGTAGCTCTTTGAAACTTGACAAAGTAAAGAGTTCTGAGTTTTGTTTCTATGGTTTGTTTCCTCTTCATGTAGCCATAGGCACAGACTGTGGAAAACCACTTTCATTGAGAGGGGTGGCCAAGCTTCTAAGAAATAACGAGTTTCCGAAATATCAGCAAATATTTTTTCACCCAATCTTGATGATACTTGGTGGTAATGATCAGTACACAGTACCCACTTGGCTCACCAAATTTTGTTCTTCTAGGTTGAAGCGTTCGTCTACAGTAGCCGTTTTTATATTTAGGTTTCACTCTGTTCTCTCATATATAGATAGATGAATTTGGAACTCTAAATCCAACATGGTTTGTAGTAGCTCTTTGAAACTTGACAAATAAAGGAGTTCTGAGTTTTGTCTCTATGGTTTGTTTCCTCTTCAAGAGGCCTAGGCACAGACTGTGGAAAAGGACTTTAATTGAGAGGGGTTGCCAAGCTTCTGAGAAATAACGAGTTTCCGAAATACCAGCAAATATTTTTTCACCCAATCTTGATGATACATGTTGCTAATGATCAGTACACAGATCTCACTGGGCTCACCAAATTATGTTCTTCTAGTTTGAAGTGTTCGTCTACAGTAGCAATTTTATATTTTAGGTTTCCCTCTGTTCTCTCCTGTATAGATAGATGAATTTGGAACTCTAAATCCAACATGGTTTGTAGTAGCTCTTTGAAACTTGACAAAATAAAGGAGTTCTCAGTTTTGTCTCTATGGATTGTTTCCTCTTCAATTAGCACTATGCACACACTGTGGAAAAGCACTTTCATTGAGAGGGGTTGCCAAGCTTCTAAGAAATAACGAGTTTCTGAAATACCAGCAAATATTTTTCACCCAATCTTGATGATACTTGGTGGTAATGATCAGTACCCAAATCCCAATTGGCTCACCAAATTTTGTTCTTCTAGGTTGAAGCGTTCTTCTACAGTAGCAGTTTTTATATTTAGGATTCTCTCTGTTCGATCCTATATAGATAGATGAATTTGGAACTTTAAATCCAACATGGATTTTAGTAGCTCTTTGAAACTTGACAAAATAAAGGAGTTCTCAGTTTTGTCTCTATGGTTTGTTTCCTCTTCAAGTATCCCTCGACACAGACTGTGGAAAAGCACTTTCATTGAGGGGGTTGCCAAGCTTCTAAGAAATAAGGAGTTTCCGAAATACCAGCAAATATTTTTTCACCCAATCTTGATGATACTTGGTGGGAATGATCAGTACACAGATCCCACTTGGCTCACCCAATTTTGTTCTTCTATGTTGAAGCGTTCGTCTACAGTAGCAGTTTTTATATTTAGGTTTCACTCTGTTTCTCTCAATATGTAGATAGATGAATTTGGAACTCTAAATCCAACATGGTTTGTAGTAGCTCTTTGAAAATTGACAAAATAAAGAGTTCTGAGTTTTGTTTCTATGGTTTGTTTCCTCTTCAAGTAGCCCTAGGCACAGACTGTGGAAAAGCACTTTCATTGAGAGTGGTTGCCAAGCTTCTAAGAAATAACGAGTTTCTGAAATACAAGCAAATATTTTTTCACCCAATCTTGATGATACTTGGTGGTAATGATCAGTACCCAAATCCCAATTTGGCTCACCAAATTTTGTTCTTCTAGGTTGAAGCGTTCGTCTACAGTAGCAGTTTTTATATTTAGGATTCTTTCTGTTCTCTCCTATATAGATAGATGAATTTGGAACTTTAAATCCAACATGGATTTTAGTAGCTCTTTGAAACTTGACAAAATAAAGGAGTTCTCAGTTTTGTCTCTATGGTTTGTTTCCTCTTCAAGTATCCCTCGACACAGACTGTGGAAAAGCACTTTCATTGAGAGGGGTTGCCAAGATTCTAAGAAATAAGGAGTTTCCGAAATACCAGCAAATATTTTTTCACCCAATCTTGATGATACTTGGTGGGAATGATCAGTACACAGATCCCACTTGGCTCACCCAATTTTGTTCTTCTATGTTGAAGTGTTCGTCTACAGTAGCAGTTTTTATATTTAGGTTTCCCTCTGTTCTCTCCTGTATAGATAGATTAATTTGGAACTCTAAATCCAACATGGTTTGTAGTAGCTCCTTTGAAACTTGACAAAATAAAGGAGTTCTCAGTTTTGTCTCTATGGTTTGTTTCCTCTTCAAATAGCCCTAGGCACAGACTGTGGAAAAGCACTTTCATTGAGAGAGTTTGCCAAGCTTCTAAGAAATTACAAGTTTCCGAAATACCAGCAAATATTTTTTCACCCAATCTTGATGATACATTTGGTAATGATCAGTACACAAATCCCAATTGGCTCACCAAATTTTGTTCTTCTCTAAGGTTGAAGCGTTCGTCTACAGTAGCAGTTTTTATACTTAGGTTTCACTCTGTTCTCTCATATATAGATAGATGAATTTGGAACACTAAATCCAACATGGTTTCTGGTAGCTCTTTGAAACTTGACAAAATAAAGGAGTTCTGAGTTTTGTCTCTATGGTTGTTTCCTCTTCAAGTAGCCCCAGGCACAGACTGTGGAAAAGCACTTTAATTGAGAGGTTTTGCCAAGCTTCTAAGAAATAACGAGTTTCCGAAATACTAGCAAATATTTTTTCACCCAATCTTGATGATACTTGTTGATAATTGTCAGTACACAGATTCCACTTGGCTCAACAAATTTTTGTTCTTCTAGGTTGAAGCGTTCGTCTAAAGTAGCAGTTTTTATATTTAGGTTTCGCTCTATTCTCTCCTGTATACATAGATGAATTTGGAACTCTAAATCCAATATGGTTTGTAGTAGCTCTTTGAAACTTGACAAAATAACGGAGTTCTCAGTTTTGTCTCTATGGTTTGTTTCCTCTTCAATTAGCCGTAGGCACAGACTGTGGAAAAGCACTTTCATTGAGAGGTGTTGTCAAGCTTCTAAGAAATAACGAGTTTCCTAAATACCAGCAAATATTTTTTCACCCAATCTTGATGATACTTGTTGCTAATGATCAGTACACAAATCCCACTTGGCTCACCAAATTTTGTTCTTCTAGGTTGAAGCGTTCGTCTACAGTAGCAGTTTTTATATTTAGGTTTCTCTCTGTTCTCTCCTATATAGATAGATGAATTTGGAACTTTAAATCCAACATGGATTGTAGTAGCTCTTTGAAACTTGACAAAATAAATGAGGTCTCAGTTTTGTCTCTATGGTTTGTTTCCTCTTCAAGTAGCCCTAGGCACAGACTGTGGAAAAGCACTTTCATTGAGAGGGGTTGCCAAGCTTCTAAGAAATAACGAGTTTCCGAAATACCAGCAAATATTTTTCACCCAATCATGATGATACTTGGTGGGAATGATCAGTACACAGATCCCACTTGGCTCACCAAATTTTGTTCTTCTAGGTTGAAGCGTTCGTCTACAGTAGCAGTTTTTATATTTAGGTTTCACTCTGTTCTCTCATATATAGATAGATGAATTTGGAACTCTAAATCCAACATGGTTTGTAGTAGCTCTTTGAAACTTGACAAAATAAAGGAGTTCTGAGTTTTGTCTCTATGGTTTGTTTCCTCTTCAAGAGGCCTAGGCACAGACTGTGGAAAAGCACTTTAATTGAGAGGGGTTGCCAAGCTTCTGAGAAATAACGAGTTTCCGAAATACCAGCAAATATTTTTTTCACCCAATCTTGATGATACATGTTGCTAATGATCAGTACACAGATCCCACTTGGCTCACCAAATTATGTTCTTCTAGGTTGAAGCGTTCGTCTACAGTAGCAGTTTTTATATTTAGGTTTCCCTCTGTTCTCTCCTGTATAGATAGATGAATTTGGGAACTCTAAATCCAACATGGTTTGTAGTAGCTCTTTGAAACTTGACAAATAAAGGAGTTCTCAGTTTTGTCTCTATGGATTGTTTCCTCTTAAATTAGCACTAGGCACACACTGTGGAAAAGCACTTTCATTGAGAGGGGTTGCCAAGCTTCTAAGAAATAACGAGTTTCTGAAATACGAGCAAACATTTTTTCACCCAATCTTGATGATACTTGGTGGGAATGATCACTACACAGATCCCACTTGGCTCACCAAATTTTGTTCTTCTAGGTTGAAGCGTTCGTCTACAGTAGCAGTTTTTATATTTAGGTTTCACTCTGTTCTCTCATATATAGATAGATGAATTTGGAACTCTAAATCCAACATGGTTTGTAGTAGCTCCTTGAAACTTGACAAAATAAAGAATTCTGAGTTTTGTCTCTATGGTTTGTTTCCTCTTCAAGTAGCCCTAGGCACAGACTGTGGAAAACCACTTTCATTGAGAGGGGTTGCCAAGCTTCTAAGAAATAACGAGTTTCCGAAATGTCAGCAAATATTTTTCACCCAATCTTGATGATACTTGGTGGTAATGATCAGTACACAGTACCCACTTGGCTCACCAAATTTTGTTCTTCTAGGTTGAAGCGTTCGTCTACAGTAGCCATTTTTATATTTAGGTTTCACTCTGTTTCGCTCATATATAGATAGATGAATTTGGAACTCTAAATCCAACATGGTTTGTAGTAGCTCTTTGAAACTTGACAAAATAAAGGAGTTCTGAGTTTTGTCTCTATGGTTTGTGTCCTCTTCAAGTAACCCTAGGCGCAGACTGTGGAAAAGCACTTTCATTGGGAGGGGTTGCCAAGCTTCTAAGAAATAACGATTTTCCGAAGTACCAGCAAATATTTTTTCACCCAATCTTGATGATACTTGTTGCTAATGATCAGTACACAGATCCCACTTGGCTCACCAAATTTTGTTCTTCAAGTTTGAAGCGTTCGTCTACAGTAGCAGTTTTTATATTTAGGTTTCCCTCTGTTCTCTCCTGTATAGATAGATGAATTTGGAACTCTAAATCCAACATGGTTTGTAGTAGCTCTTTGAAACTTGACAAAATAAAGGAGTTCTCAGTTTTGTCTCTATGGTTTGTTACCTCTTCAAGTAGCCCTAGGCACAGATTGTGGAAAAGCACTTTCATTGAGAGAGTTTGCCAAGCTTCTAAGAAATTACAAGTTTCCGAAATACCAGCAAATATTTTTTCACCCAATCTTGATGATACTTGGTGGTAATGATCAGTACAAAAATCCCAATTGGCTCACCAAATTTTGTTCTTCTAGGTTGAAGCGTTCGTCTACAGTAGCAGTTTTTATATTTAGGTTTCACTCTGTTCCCTCATATATAGATAGATGAATTTGGAACTCTAAATCCAACATGGTTTGTAGTAGCTCTTTGAAACTTGACAAAATAAAGGAGTTCTGAGATTTGTCTCTATGGTTTGTTTCCTCTTCAAGTTGCCCTACGCACAGACTGTGTAAGCACTTTCATTTAGATGGGTTGCCAAGCTGCTAAGAAATTACGAGTTTTTGAAATACCAGCAAATATTTTTTCACTAAATCTTGATGATACTTGGTGGTAATGATCAGTACACAAATCCCACTTGGCTCACCAAATTTTGTTCTTGTAGGTTGAAGCGTTCGTCTACAGTAGCAGTTTTTTTATATTTATGTTTCTCTCTCTTCTCTCCTATAAGGATAGATTAATTTTAACTTTAAATCCAACATGGATTGTAGTAGCTCTTTGAAACTTGACAAAATAAAGGAGTTCTCAGTTTTGTCTCTATGGTTTGTTTCCTCTTCAAGTAGCCCTAGGCACAGACTGTGGAAAAGCACTTTCATTGAGAGGGGTTACCAAGCTTCTAAGAATAACGAGTTTCCGAAATACCAGCATATATTTTTTCACCCAATCTTGATGATACTTGGTGGTAATGATCCGTACACAGATCCCACTTGGCTCACCAAATTGTGTTCTTCTAGGTTGAAGCGTTCGTCTACAGTAGCAGTTTTTATACTTAGGTTTCACTCTGTTCTCTCATATATAGATAGATGAATTTGGAACACTAAATCCAACATGGTTTCTGGTAGCTCTTTGAAACTTGACAAAATAAAGGAGTTCTGAGTTTTGTCTCTATGGTTTGTTTCCTCTTCAAGTAGCCCTAGGCACAGACTGTGGAAAAGCACTTTAATTGAGAGGGGTTGCCAAGCTTCTAAGAAATAACGAGTTTCTGAAATACTAGCAAATATTTTTTCACCCAATCTTGATGATACTTGTTGATAATGATCAGTACACAGATTCCACTTGGCTCAACAAATTTTGTTCTTCTAGGTTGAAGCGTTCGTCTAAAGTAGCAGTTTTTATATTTAGGTTTCGCTCTATTCTCTCCTGTATACATAGATGAATTTGGAACTCTAAATCCAACATGGTTTGTAGTAGCTCTTTGAAACTTGACAAAATAACGGAGTTCTCAGTTTTGTCTCTATGGTTTGTTTCCTCTTCAATTAGCCCTAGGCACAGACTGTGGAAAAGCACTTTCATTGAGAGGTGTTGTCAAGCTTCTAAGAAATAACGAGTTTCCGAAATACCAGCAAATATTTTTTCACCCAATCTTGATGATACTTGTGGCTAATGATCAGTACACAAATCCCACTAGGCTCACCAAATTTTGTTCTTCTAGGTTGAAGCGTTCGTCTACAGTAGCAGTTTTTATATTTAGGTTTCTCTCTGTTCTCTCCTATATAGATAGATGAATTTGGAACTTTAAATCCAACATGGATTGTAGTAGCTCTTTGAAACTTGACAAAATAAATGAGGTCTCAGTTTTGTCTCTATGGTTTGTTTCCTCTTCAAGTAGCCCTAGGCACAGACTGTGGAAAAGCACTTTCATTGAGAGGGTTTGCCAAGCTTCTAAGAAATAACGAGTTTCCGAAATACCAGCAAATATTTTTTCACCCAATCTTGATGATACTTGGTGGGAATGATCAGTACACAGATCCCACTTGGCTCACCAAATTTTGTTCTTCTAGGTTGAAGCGTTCGTCTACAGTAGCAGTTTTTATATTTAGGTTTCACTCTGTTCTCTCATATATAGATAGATGAATTTGGAACTCTAAATCCAACATGGTTTGTAGTAGCTCTTTGAAACTTGACAAAATAAAGGAGTTCTGAGTTTTGTCTCTATGGTTTGTTTCCTCTTCAAGAGGCCTAGGCACAGACTGTGGAAAAGCACTTTAATTGAGAGGGGTTGCCAAGCTTCTGAGAAATAACGAGTTTCCGAAATACCAGCAAATATTTTTTTCACCCAATCTTGATGATACATGTTGCTAATGATCAGTACACAGATCCCACTTGGCTCACCAAATTATGTTCTTCTAGGTTGAAGCGTTCGTCTACAGTAGCAGTTTTTATATTTAGGTTTCCCTCTGTTCTCCCCTGTATAGATAGATGAATTTGGAACTCTAAATCCAACATGGTTTGTAGTAGCTCTTTGAAACTTGACAAAATAAAGGAGTTCTCAGTTTTGTCTCTATGGATTGTTTCCTCTTCAATTAGCACTAGGCACACACTGTGGAAAAGCACTTTCATTGAGAGGGTTTGCCAAGCTTCTAAGAAATAACGAGTTTCTGAAATACCAGCAAACATTTTTTCACCCAATCTTGATGATACTTGGTGGGAATGATCACTACACAGATCCCACTTGGCTCACCAAATTTTGTTCTTCTAGGTTGAAGCGTTCGTCTACAGTAGTAGTTTTTATATTTAGGTTTCACTCTGTTCTCTCATATATAGATAGATGAATTTGGAACTCTAAATCCAACATGGTTTGTAGTAGCTCCTTGAAACTTGACAAAATAAAGAATTCTGAGTTTTGTCTCTATGGTTTGTTTCCTCTTCAAGTAGCCCTAGGCACAGACTGTGGAAAACCACTTATATTGAGAGGGGTTGCCAAGCTTCTAAGAAATAACGAGTTTCCGAAATGTCAGCAAATATTTTTTCACCCAATCTTGATGATACTTGGTGGTAATGATCAGTACACAGTACCCACTTGGCTCACCAAATTTTGTTCTTCTAGGTTGAAGCGTTCGTCTACAGTAGCCATTTTTATATTTAGGTTTCACTCTGTTTCGCTCATATATAGATAGATGAATTTGGAACTCTAAATCCAACATGGTTTGTAGTAGCTCTTTGAAACTTGACAAAATAAAGGAGTTCTGAGTTTTGTCTCTATGGTTTGTGTCCTCTTCAAGTAACCCTAGGCGCAGACTGTGGAAAAGCACTTTCATTGGGAGGGGTTGCCAAGCTTCTAAGAAATAACGATTTTCCGAAGTACCAGCAAATATTTTTTCACCCAATCTTGATGATACTTGTTGCTAATGATCAGTACACAGATCCCACTTGGCTCACCAAATTTTGTTCTTCAAGTTTGAAGCGTTCGTCTACAGTAGCAGTTTTTATATTTAGGTTTCCCTCTGTTCTCTCCTGTATAGATAGATGAATTTGGAACTCTAAATCCAACATGGTTTGTAGTAGCTCTTTGAAACTTGACAAAATAAAGGAGTTCTCAGTTTTGTCTCTGTGGTTTGTTACCTCTTCAAGTAGCCCTAGGCACAGATTGTGGAAAAGCACTTTCATTGAGAGAGTTTGCCAAGCTTCTAAGAAATTACAAGTTTCCGAAATACCAGCAAATATTTTTTCACCCAATCTTGATGATACTTGGTGGTAATGATCAGTACAAAAATCCCAATTGGCTCACCAAATTTTGTTCTTCTAGGTTGAAGCGTTCGTCTACAGTAGCAGTTTTTATATTTAGGTTTCACTCTGTTCCCTCATATATAGATAGATGAATTTGGAACTCTAAATCCAACATGGTTTGTAGTAGCTCTTTGAAACTTGACAAAATAAAGGAGTTCTGAGATTTGTCTCTATGGTTTGTTTCCTCTTCAAGTTGCCCTACGCACAGACTGTGTAAGCACTTTCATTTAGATGGGTTGCCAAGCTGCTAAGAAATTACGAGTTTTGAAATACCAGCAAATATTTTTTCACTAAATCTTGATGATACTTGGTGGTAATGATCAGTACACAAATCCCACTTGGCTCACCAAATTTTGTTCTTGTAGGTTGAAGCGTTCGTCTACAGTAGCAGTTTTTTTATATTTATGTTTCTCTCTCTTCTCTCCTATAAGGATAGATTAATTTTAACTTTAAATCCAACATGGATTGTAGTAGCTCTTTGAAACTTGACAAAATAAAGGAGTTCTCAGTTTTGTCTCTATGGTTTGTTTCCTCTTCAAGTAGCCCTAGGCACAGACTGTGGAAAAGCACTTTCATTGAGAGGGGTTGCCAAGCTTCTAAGAATAACGAGTTTCCGAAATACCAGCATATATTTTTTCACCCAATCTTGATGATACTTGGTGGTAATGATCCGTACACAGATCCCACTTGGCTCACCAAATTGTGTTCTTCTAGGTTGAAGCGTTCGTCTACAGTAGCAGTTTTTATACTTAGGTTTCACTCTGTTCTCTCATATATAGATAGATGAATTTGGAACACTAAATCCAACATGGTTTCTGGTAGCTCTTTGAAACTTGACAAAATAAAGGAGTTCTGAGTTTTGTCTCTATGGTTTGTTTCCTCTTCAAGTAGCCCTAGGCACAGACTGTGGAAAAGCACTTTAATTGAGAGGGGTTGCCAAGCTTCTAAGAAATAACGAGTTTCTGAAATACTAGCAAATATTTTTTCACCCAATCTTGATGATACTTGTTGATAATGATCAGTACACAGATTCCACTTGGCTCAACAAATTTTGTTCTTCTAGGTTGAAGCGTTCGTCTAAAGTAGCAGTTTTTATATTTAGGTTTCGCTCTATTCTCTCCTGTATACATAGATGAATTTGGAACTCTAAATCCAACATGGTTTGTAGTAGCTCTTTGAAACATGACAAAATAACGGAGTTCTCAGTTTTGTCTCTATGGTTTGTTTCCTCTTCAATTAGCCCTAGGCACAGACTGTGGAAAAGCACTTTCATTGAGAGGTGTTGTCAAGCTTCTAAGAAATAACGAGTTTCCGAAATACCAGCAAATATTTTTTCACCCAATCTTGATGATACTTGTTGCTAATGATCAGTACACAAGTCCCACTTGGCTCACCAAATTTTGTTCTTCTAGGTTGAAGCGTTCGTCTACAGTAGCAGTTTTTATATTTAGGTTTCTCTCTGTTCTCTCCTATATAGATAGATGAATTTGGAACTTTAAATCCAACATGGATTGTAGTAGCTCTTTGAAACTTGACAAAATAAATGAGGTCTCAGTTTTGTCTCTATGGTTTGTTTCCTCTTCAAGTAGCCCTAGGCACAGACTATAGAAAAGCACTTTCATTGAGAGGGGTTGCCAAGCTTCTAAGAAATAACGAGTTTCCGAAATACCAGCAAATATTTCTTCACCCAATCTTGATGATACTTGGTGGGAATGATCAGTACACAGATCCCACTTGGCTCACCAAATTTTCTTCTTCTAGGTTGAAGCGTTCGTCTACAGTAGCAGTTTTTATATTTAGGATTCACTCTGTTCTCTCATATATAGATAGATGAATTTGGAACTCTAAATCCAACATGGTTTGTAGTAGCTCCTTGAAACTTGACAAAATAAAGAATTCTGAGTTTTGTCTCTATGGTTTGTTTCCTCTTCAAATAGCCCTAGGCACAGACTGTGGAAAACCACTTTCATTGAGAGGGGTTGCCAAGCTTCTAAGAAATAACGAGTTTCCGAAATGTCAGCAAATATTTTTTCACCCAATCTTGATGATACTTGGTGGTAATGATCAGAACACAGTACCCACTTGGCTCACCAAATTTTGTTCTTCTAGGTTGAAGCGTTCGTCTACAGTAGCCGTTTTTATATTTCGGTTTCACTCTGTTCTCTCATATATAGATAGATGAATTTGGAACTCTAAATCCAACATGGTTTGTAGTAGCTCTTTGAAACTTGACAAAATAAAGGAGTTCTGAGTTTTGTCTCTATGGTTTGTGTCCTCTTCAAGTAACCCTAGGCGCAGACTGTGGAAAAGCACTTTCATTGAGAGGGGTTGCCAAGCTTCTAAGAAATAACGAGTTTCCGAAGTACCAGCAAATATTTTTTCACCCAATCTTGATGATACTTGTTGCTAATGATCAGTACACAGATCCCACTTGGCTCACCAAATTTTGTTCTTCTAGGTTGAAGCGTTCGTCTACAGTAGCAGTTTTTATATTTAGGTTTCCCTCTGTTCTCTCCTGTATAGATAGATGAATTTGGAACTCTAAATCCAACATGGTTTGTAGTAGCTCTTTGTAACTTGACAAAATAAAGGAGTTCTCAGTTTTGTCTCTATGGTTTGTTTCCTCTTCAAGTAGCCCTAGGCACAGACTGTGGAAAAGCACTTTCATTGAGAGAGTTTGCCAAGCTTCTAAGAAATTACAAGTTTCCGAAATACCAGCAAATATTTTTTCACCCAATCTTGATGGTACTTGGTGGTAATGATCAGTACACAAATCCCAATTGGCTCACCAAATTTTGTACTTCTAGGTTGAAGCGTTCGTCTACAGTAGCAGTTTTTATATTTAGGTTTCACTCTGTTCTCTCATATATAGATAGATGAATTTGGAACTCTAAATCCAACATGGTTTGTAGTACCTCTTTGAAACTTGACAAAATAAAGGAGTTCTGAGATTTGTCTCTATGGTTTGTTTCCTCTTCAAGTAGCCCTAGGCACAGACTGTGGAAAACGACTTTCATTGAGAGGGGTTGCCAAGCTTCTAAGAAATAACGAGTTTCCGAAATACCAGCAAATATTTTTTCACCCAATCTTGATGATACTTGGTGGCAATGATCAGTACACAGATCCCACATGGCTCACCAAATTTTGTTCTTCTAGGTTGAAGCGTTCGTCTACAGAAGTCGTTTTTATATTTAGGTTTCACTCTGTTCTCTCATATATAGATAGATGAATTTGGATCTCTAAATCCAACATGGTTTGTAGAAGCTCTTTGAAACTTGACAAAATAAAGGAGTTCTCAGTTTTGTCTCTATGGTTTGTTTCCTCTTCAAGTAGCCCTAGGCGCAGACTGTGGAAAAGCACTTTCATTGAGAGGGGTTGCCAAGCTTCTAAGAAATAACGAGTTTCCGAAGTACCAGCAAATATTTTTTCACCCCATCTTGATGATACGGGTTGCTAATGATCAGTTCACAAATCCCACTTGGCTCACCAAATTGTGTTCTTCTAGGTTGAAGCGTTCGCCTACAGTAGAAATTTTTATATTTAGGTTTCCCTCTGTTCTCTCCTATATAGATATATGAATTTGGAACTCTAAATCCAACATGGTTTGTAGTAGCTCTTTGAAACTTGACAAAATAAAGGACTTCTCAGTTTTGTCTCTATGTTTTGTTTCCTCTTCAAGTAGCCCTAGGCACAGACTGTGGAAAAGCACTTTCATTGAGAGAGTTTGCCAATCTTCTAAGAAATTACAAGTTTCCGAAATACCAGCAAATATTTCTTCACCCAATCTTGATGATACTTGGTGGTAATGATCAGTACACAAATCCCAATTGGCTCACCAAATTTTGTTCTTCTAGGTTGAAGCGTTCGTCTACAGTAGCAGTTTTTATATTTAGGTTTCACTCTGTTCTCTCATATATAGATAGATGAATTTGGAACTCTAAATCCAACATGGTTTGTAGTAGCTCTTTGAAACTTGACAAAATAAAGGAGTTCTGAGATTTGTCTCTATGGCTTGTTTCCTCTTCAAGTTGCCCTACGCACAGACTGTGTAAGCACTTTCATTTTGATGGGTTGCCAAGCTGCTAAGAAATTACGAGTTTCCGAAATACCAGCAAATATTTTTCACTAAATCTTGATGATACTTGGTGGTAATGATCAGTACACAAATCCCACTTGGCTCACCAAATTTTGTTCTTCTAGGTTGAAGCGTTCGTCTACAGTAGCAGTTTTTTTATATTTATGTTTCTCTCTCTTCTCTCCTATATAGATAGATTAATTTTAAGTTTAAATCCAACATGGATTGTAGTAGCTCTTTGAAACTTCACAAAATAAAGGAGTTCTCAGTTTTGTCTCTATGGTTTGTTTCCTCTTCAAGTAGCCCTAGGCAGAGACTGTGGAAAAGCACTTTCATTGAGAGGGATTGCCAAGCTTCTAAGAATAACGAGTTTCCGAAATACCAGCATATATTTTTTCACCCAATCTTGATGATACTTGGTGGTAATGATAAGTACACAGATCCCACTTGGCTCACCAAATTGTGTTCTTCTAGGTTGAAGCGTTCGCCTACAGTAGCAGTTTTTATATTTAGGTTTCCCTCTGTTCTCTCCTATATAGATATATGAATTTGGAACTCTAAATCCAACATGGTTTCTGGTAGCTCTTTGAAACTTGACAAAATAAAGGAGTTCTGAGTTTTGTCTCTATGGTTTGTTTCCTCTTCAATTAGCCCTAGGCACAGTCTGTGGAAAAGCACTTTCATTGAGAGGTGTTGCCAAGCTTCTAAGAAATAATGAGTTTCCGAAATACCAGCAAATATTTTTTCACCCAATCTTGATGATACTTGTTGCTAATGATCAGTACACAAGTCCCACTTGGCTCACCAAATTTTGTTCTTCTAGTTTGAAGCGTTCGTCTACAGTAGCAGTTTTTATATTTAGGTTTCTCTCTGTTCTCTCCTATATAGATAGATGAATTTGGAACTTTAAATCCAACATGGATTGTAGTAGCTCTTTGAAACTTGACAAAATAAATGAGGTCTCAGTTTTGTCTCTATGGTTTGTTTCCTCTTCAAGTAGCCCAAGGCACAGACTGTGGAAAAGCACTTTCATTGAGAGGGGTTGCCAAGCTTCGAAGAAATAACGAGTTTCCGAAATACCAGCAAATATTTTTTCACCCAATCTTGATGATACTTGGTGGTAATGATCAGTACACCGTACCCACTTGGCTCACCAAATTTTCTTCTTCTAGGTTGAAGCGTTCGTCTACAGTAGCCGTTTTTATATTTAGGTTTCACTCTGTTCTCTCATATATAGATAGATGAATTTGGAACTCTAAATCCAACATGGTTTGTAGTAGCTCTTTGAAACTTGACAAAATAAAGGCGTTCTGAGTTTTGTCTCTATGGTTTGTGTCCTCTTCAAGTAACCCTAGGCGCAGACTGTGGAAAGGCAATTTCATTGAGAGGGGTTGCCAAGCTTCTAAGAAATAACGAGTTTCCGAAGTACCAGCAAATATTTTTTCACCCAATCTTGATGATACTTGTTGCTAATGATCAGTACACAGATCCCACTTGGCTGCCCAAATTTTGTTCTTCTAGGTTGAAGCCTTCGTCTACAGTAGCAGTTTTTATATTTAGGTTTCTCTCTGTTCTCTCCTATATAGATAGATGAATTTGGAACTCTAAATCCAACATGGATTGTAGTAGATCTTTGAAACTTGACAAATTAAAGGAGATCTCAGTTTTGTCTCTATGTTTTGTTTCCTCTTCAAGTAGCCCTAGGCATCGACTGTGGAAAAGCACTTTCATTGAGAGTGGTTGCCAAGCTTCTAAGAAATTACGAGTTTCCGAAATACCAGCAAATATTTTTTCATCCAATTTTGATGATACTTGGTTGTAATGATCAGTACACAAATCCCACTTTGCTCACCAAATTTTGTTCTTCTAAGTTGAAGCGTTTGTGTACAGTAGCAGTTTTTATATTTAGGTTTCGCTCTGTTCTCTCCTGTATAGATAGATGAATTTGGAACTCTAAATCCAACATGGTTTCTGGTAGCTTTTGAAACTTGACAAAATAAAGGAGTTCTGAGTTTTGTCTCTATGGTTTGTTTCCTCTTCAAGTAGCCCTAGGCACAGACTGTGGAAAAGCACTTTAATTGAGAGGTGTTGCCAAGCTTCTAAGAAATAACGAGTTTCCGAAATACCAGCAAATATTTTTTCACCCAATCTTGATGATACTTGTTGCTAATGATCACTATACAAGTACCACTTGGCTCACCAAATTTTGTTCTTCTAGTTTGAAGCGTTCGTCTACAGTAGCAGTTTTTATATTTAGGTTTCTCTCTGTTCTCTCCTATATAGATAGATGAATTTGGAACTTTAAATCCAACATGGATTGTAGTAGCTCTTTGAAACTTGACAAAATAAATGAGGTCTCAGTTTTGTCTCTATGGTTTGTTTCCTCTTCAAGTAGCCCTAGGCACAGACTATGGAAAAGCACTTTCATTGAGAGGGGTTGCCAAGCTTCTAAGAAATAACGAGTTTCCGAAGTACCAGCAAATATTTTTTCACCCCATCTTGATGATACTGTTTGCTAACGATCAGTACACAAATCCCACTTGGCTCACCAAATTGTGTTCTTCTAGGTTGAAGCGTTCGCCTACAGTAGAAGTTTTTATATTTAGGTTTCTCTCTGTTCTCTCCTATATAGATAGATGAATTTGGAACTCTAAATCCAACATGGATTGTAGTAGATCTTTGAAACTTGACAAAATAAAGGAGTTCTGAGTTTTGTCTCTATGGTTTCTTTCCTCTTCAAGTTACCCTAGGCACAGACTGTGGAAAACTACTTTCATTGAGAGGGGTTGCCAAGCTTCTAAGAAATAACGAGTTTCCGAAGTACCAGCAAATATTTTTTCACCCCATCTTGATGATACTCTTTGCTAACGATCAGTACACAAATCCCACTTGGCTCACCAAATTGTGTTCTTCTAGGTTGAAGCGTTCGCCTACAGTAGAAGTTTTTATATTTAGGTTTCCCTCTGTTCTCTCATATATAGATAGATGAATTTGGAACTCTAAATCCAACATGGTTTGTAGTAGCTCTTTGAAACTTGACAAAATAAAGGAGTTCTTAGATTTGTGTCTATGGTTTGTTTCCTCTTCAAGTAGCCCTAGGCACACACTGTGGAAAACCACTTTCATTGAGAGGTGTTGCCAATCTTCTAAGAAATAACGAGTTTCCGAAATACCAGCAAATATTTTTTCACCCAATCTTGATGATACTTGGTGGGAATGATCAGTACACAGATCCCACTTGGCTCACCAAATTTTTTTCTTCTAGGTTGAAGCGTTCATCTACAGAAGTCGTTTTTATATTTAGGTTTCACTCTGTTCTGTCATATATAGATAGATGAATTTGGATCTCTAAATCAAACATGGTTTGTAGAAGCTCTTTGAAACTTGACAAAATAAAGGAGTTCTCAGTTTTGTCCTATGGTTTGTTTCCTCTTCAAGTAGCCCTAGGCGCAGACTCTGGAAAAGCACTTTCATTGAGAGGGGTTGCCAAGCTTCTAAGAAATAACGAGTTTCCGAAGTACCAGCAAATATTTTTTCACCCCATCTTGATGATACTGTTTGCTAACGATCAGTACACAAATCCCACTTGGCTCACCAAATTGTGTTCTTCTAGGTTGAAGCGTTCGCCTACAGTAGAAGTTTTTATATTTAGGTTTCCCTCTGTTCTCTCCTATATAGATATATGAATTTGGAACTCTAAATCCAACATGGTTTGTAGTAGCTCTTTGAAACTTGACAAAATAAAGGACTTCTCAGTTTTGTCTCTATGGTTTGTTTCCTCTTCAAGTAGCCCTAGGCACAGACTGTGGAAAAGCACTTTCATTGAGAGGGGTTGCCAAGCTTCTAAGAAATTACAAGTTTCCGAAATACCAGCCAATATTTTTTCACCCAATCTTGATGATACTTGGTGGTAATGATCAGTACACAAATCC